>NC_085978.1:313030-616060 GCF_910591565.1 Cydia splendana | reverse complement strand
GGTTCAAAACTTAGAGGGGGAGAGGATTTTTTGTAAACCTTTCAAGTCCATTATTTCCTTTGCCCAGCAGTGGGACACAGTGGGCTCTGAATAATAATAATAATAAGCCTGACATTGTGATAATAGATCGATCGCAACGTCGGGCCGTGCTCGTTGACATCACCATCCCCCATGATGAGAATCTCGTGAAGGCCGAGAAGGACAAGTCCAGTAAGTACCTAGACTTGGCTCACGAGATAACCGCCATGTGGGATGTTGATTCGACGATCATTGTCCCGATAGTCGTTTCAGTGATCGGTCTGATAGCGAAGAGTCTCGACCAACATCTTGAGAGACTCCCGCTAGGTGGTTGGATCAAGGGTCAGCAGCAGCTCATGCAGGTCATGCAGAAGGCGGTGATCTTGGACACGGCGCGGATAGTCCGTCGGTTCCTCTCTCTGCGGCCCTGACCACCGGTAGCTTGGGCCTTGCCCCGCTGCTGGCGGCACCCTAGGTTAGGTTTTTTATAATGTGTTTATATGTATTTTTTATCGTTTTGTAAGTGTTTTTATATTTTACTTTTATATTCATATTATAAATAACCTAACTTAATACGAAAAATAAATAAAGAGAAAATAATAATTTATTTTTTTAAAGTAGTTTTCAAACCTATCGAATGATATATACTTAACACGTTGATTTTTGCTGTTTTTTTTTCTCTTGTATGGAGTGCCGAATATTGATACAATTATTATACAATAATTGTATTTTTGTAACGCTTTTTAATTTGGTTTCAGGTACGAACATGCCATTTTCCCCTTGCTGTAAGTAATGACCTGTCTACGAAGCAGGAGGTCCCAGGTTCCAATCCTAGTAAGGGCATTCTGTAGGTACTTTTACCTACATCTATGTATTATACATTATTTATATATATAATATAGTTATCGGCGTCTAGTACCTACAATACAAGCTTTATTGAAGTTACTGATGTGGTCTAGATCGATTTGTGTAAACTTGTCCCGTAATATTTATTTATATGTTTAGGTAACCTTTAGTAGGTACCCACGCTTCTCGTCCAAATATATTTTTATTGAATTTCTCTGTGACCTGTTTAAATTTAATATGCTATTGATTCTATATTTATGGCAAACCGCATTAGACCACAATTGACTTCAATTGCTATCCTATTGCGTGAACTCCGTTGGTGTAATTTAGTTTATGCTTTATGGTACAGCATAACAATTATGCCACCATAATATTTTGCACAACGAAGGCCGCAAAAATATCTGACAAGTTCTTATTTGTAAGGTGTTAGCAAATATTAGTACAATAAGTTACTATGTTAACAGAACGTTAATTTTATTCTTATGTCGGTGTAAATTTAAATTTAAATACAATATTAGTATAATGTTTCATGCCATAATATAAGGCGGTCAACATTAATTTTTCATGCTGCCGGTCAACAATGTTTTAAATCGCTTGTATTCCTTTTACTAAACTACGTCGTTAAGAAACTTGTGACGGTAACGGAGTGGACGGTATGAAAAATGTATGAAAATTATATCGCCTTTTTCTCTTATTTGGAACAAAAGAGCACGCAATTCTGAGAAATACGATAAAATACATATTGACCCACCTGTCTAGAACAAAATAATACTTACAACCTGTGACCCAGGATAATCCATGACATAGAACGTGTACTTAAGTAAACAATATAAAGTACAACCTTACCTAACATAGTCTAAATGATTTGCACAAGCAAACCCCGTAGTCGTCACTAACGCAACATTTGCTTATCGCCACAACACAGGGTCCGACACGCTGACTCAACACCAAATCAAAAAAGGCACATCTCCATACAAAATCTCTGTCAGTTACTACATTTTACAAATTAGTAGAAACTCACTTGGAAGGAAAAGTAGTATGTTAGTTGGAAATGTTTGTCGGTTGTGACGTTTTGGTAGTAAAGTGGACAGTAAACATGGAATTACTTGAGCCACTGTGTGTGTACACAGCTGTATATTATCTCATGTACGTTGTACAGAGAGACAAGGAAATAGTGGACTGTCAATTTGTGTATAAGGATTCGTTTCACGTCATGTCGAAGATTGCGTCACAATGACCCACTTAGCAAAAGCACGAGTACCATCAGCCGCAAAAGTGCATGGCGAACTTTATCAATGAATTCATTCATAAAATTTCCATGCAATTTCGCAGCTCACCGTACATACAGCGAGCTGCGAAATTGCTTAGACACATTATGAATGAATTCAATAATAAAGTGGCCATGGAATTTTGCGGCTGGGAATTTCAAATTTTCAAACCGTCCGTAATCATCGTCGTTGTCCGTTAATATTTTCTTGTAAGGAATGTTGTGAGTACTTTTTCACTTATAAGTTAATAGAGGTTAACTTCAGGACAACTTTTGACTAGCACGTTATCTTTTCGCGGATTAGCAAAGTAATATTTCCGCAAAGTAACGCCTGAATCTATTCACAACTTAAAGTTATAGTCTGAGTACCCACAACACAAGCCCTCTTGAGCTTACCATGGGGCTTAGTCAAATTGTGTATAATCTCGCTTATCAGTGCCTCCGAAAATGATGAAAATGCGTCATTTCAAGAAAATTTACATGTCTGTATTATTTACCGATCACGGGTGCAAGGTATTAAAGTGTGAAGGGTTAAGGGGTGACGTGTATAAGCGTCCGAGTCGTTTGTTATTCTGAACGTGTTGAAACGAGCGTTTTAATTGGGTAAATAGAGAAAAAGAGTGCAGAAATATGCTGTCAGTGTCATTTCTACCTATGTTTGCTTTGAACCCCACTAGGTATAGGTACCTCCCTCCCAATGAGTTACTATCGTACTAGTCTGTTAATATTCCTAATACACAAATACGTGACGTCCCCCGGGTAAAGGTACCTTATGGCGGTTGGCGCTTACGCTATTATTAACGCCGCTCCAATACTAAAATACTATTCCGGTGTTATGCGACGTTTAAGCGCCAGCCGCCATACGGTACCTTTTCCAGTGGAACGTCACATGAAAGTTTGTATGCTTGAATGTTTTTTGCACATTCATTGTGTTCACTTCTCTTTTTTATAATTAAACCGTATTAATGAATTGGACCGATGTCGTCGAATTTAATGGGGCCATTCTGATGGCAACCGCAGGTGCATCAAGGATGACTCACGCTAGACCGGGCCGAGGCGTCCGACATGTCACTTCCTATGACGGCTGATCGGTGATCACGTGGTTCTTTCCATAGGAAACGAAGCGCAGGAAACTCCGGCCCGGCTCCGGTCCGGTCTAGCGTGAATCATCCTTTACTATTGTGACATTACTGCTGCGACATTGATGCGACAATTGCGATAATTATTAATGATTGAAAGAAATACAAATAGCGCAGCCGCAACGAATCAAATAACAAACCAAAAATTTACGCCAGCGTTAAAATTCAATGTTTCATTTTCCGTACCAATATTTTCGTCTGTAGCTACCTGGCTCCAATTTCACCACGGTGACAGGTGCGACAATTGTAAAACATCACTGTTGCTGACGTCACAGGCATCCATGGGCTACGGTTACCGCTTACCATCGGGCGGGCCGTATTCCTGTTTGCCACCATAATTGTTTTATTAAAAAAAAACTTTATTATATCGGAAAATAACAGATATTTCTCTTGCTAAGTTTATGACAATTGTCACAAGAAACACTACAATTGTCACGAAATTCCGACATATAACTCATTACCTGTCAAGAATTACCTACAATTCTTCTAAATCTTGACAATTGTCAGAAACTTCGCAAAAGAAATATCTGTTTTTTCCGATATAATAAAGTTTTTTTAAATAATACAATGATGGTGGCAAACAGGAATACGGCCCGCCCGATGGTAAGTGGTAACCGTAGCCCATGGATGCCTGTGACGTCAGCAACAGTGATTTTACAATTGTCGCACCTGTCACCGTGGTGAAATTGGGGCCAGGCTACTAGTAATTTATAGATAAACCAAACACTTGAATCAAATTATACGTGGCCTAGAATTAGCAGATTGCCATCAGCTTTCAGCTCGGTTTACTTTAAACACGAATAGGAAAAATATAACGTGATAATTGTTTATGTTTACACATTATAAATTTCTGTTTAAATAAGTGTATGTTTATGTTTACACATTATAAAGGCGCCGCCAACCTTCCAACTTTAAAGTACGATTCCTACCGAAAGGGCGGAGTCGGATCGCATTTCACATACTGTAAAGCAGGCCACTGACGAGCCTTCCAAATAGATGCCGTTACAATGGATTCATCCAAATGGACGGCATCCTAATATTAAACATTGTACGTTTTTGACATTCACGGATCGATTTTGGATTGCAGCCACGCTATTTAGACTGTTGGAAGGCTCGTCAGTGGCCACCTTAAGTACGGTCGCAAGCCGGTCGGCTTCTCGCGGACGCGGACGGCTCCGGGCGAACTCCATCGCTTCTGCCGTACATAATGTATAGGAACATTGAAAATACGCTCTGGCGCGACCCGACTAAAGGTGACATTCGGAGTCTGACTGTACCAGAATCACTGCAGCAGTATTGCAGCTTGCAGCGCGACTCCACAGCAGACTGCACTACTGCTGCAAATGTCAAAATTTCGGGGAGAACACGGTTTCGACATTTGCGGAAGTGATGCAGTCGGCAGTGTAGTCGCGCTGCAATACTGCTACACTCGACTGTATTACTGCAGGAAACATTAAATTTAATATAAATGTCTGGATAAATTTTACATACTCGTATGGACGTTTCTGCAGTAATGCAGTCGACTGCAGCAGTATGACGCAAACTGACTCGTGTCGACCAATTTTTTAAAAAATTTAACATATTAACACTTCATTCACTCTACATTTATGAAGCGAGTCTATTTGTTAAAAATAACATAAGCTCATTCTGTAGCTTTGCTTCAACCTCAAGATATAACACTAGACATGGTTTAGACCTACATTATCCGGGAACAACCTCTGCCCTTGTTAATAAAAATATAGTATTTATGTGCACTAAAATTTATAACTATCTCCCTAAAGAGCTGAAGGAATTGGACCTACCGGAATTTAAATCAAAACTATTTAGATGGTGTTTAGAAAAAATGTATTACGCCAACTCGGAACACTTTGCACTCGGAACGACGCAATAATGTAAATATAGATATAAGTTCTGTAAATATAGTTGTAATATAGTTGTAAGGTTATTTAATTTGTATGTCTGTAATAGGCTGAAAATGGAGACACTGTCTATAGAATAAGATCATTTATGTATACCCATTTTTGTACAAATAAATAATTTCATTTCATTTCATTTCATTTCATTTCATTTAATTTCATTTCATTGCAGCGCGAGTAATGCGCTGCAATACTGCTGGCTGCAGCCGTAATGCTGACGCAGTGAATCCAAACGGTTTCTTCAGTCAGCCTTTCGTTTACAGTATCTCTTACATCAGGGGTCGGCAAACCGCGACTCGCGAGCCGCATGCGGCTCTTTGAAGGTACAATTGAGGCTCTTTAAGCTACACAAAAAACACTTGAAAGTTCTTAGACCACTGAAATCAACTTGTGGCTCTTTGAGCTACATATTATTGCTGATTTTTGCTGCATTTGGCTCTTTATCAGAAAAGTTTGCCGACCTCTGTCTTACATGAAGATTACACAATAGAAACTTACGGCGCGATTCGGGAAACGATTTAGAGATTCACTAGATATGAGATACATAGTAAAGATATGTGACGTTCCACGGCAAAAGGTACCATTGCCCCGGCTGAATATTGGAGCGGCGTTAATAATAGCGTAAGCGCCAGCCGCCATTACGGTACCTTTTGCCGTGGAACATCACATATCTTTACAATTTCATATCGAGTGAATCTCTAAATCGTTTCCCGAATCGCGCCGCACATACTCTTGTAATGTGGCAATTATGAAATGTACCTAATTAATTGGAGATCAGTCAAAACTGGTCTGACTGTGGCGATGTGCTTGATAGGGTTTATAATAACGTAGAGTTATGGTTCCGTTCCCTCCCATCCTATCAGTTCGGCGAACGGGACCAATGCTCCCATTCTTCACCCGAAGACGCTAAATGTCGCAGTGAAGCAAAGTACCTATATACAAAAGAGTAGTGTACCTTTAACTAGAATTTCAAACTGTCCATATACGAAAGGTCACATTCAGTGCAACAAAATAAACAAAACACCTAATTTGAGTGCTTTTGTTATTCTACTTGGTTAGGAAATCTAATTATGTGGCTTCTTTGTTCTGTCCCACAAATAATAAGGTACAAAAATGTACGTGTGTCTGGCTTTTCGTTAAATTTATTTAGCCGTGCAGACAATTCCATGACTGTGTCCTACCATGAGTCTAAATAGTATTAAACATAATTTATAGAATAGAATAGAAATAGTTTATTCGTGGCATAAAAAATTGGTAACAGACAAAAGAGAAAAAAAAAAGAACAAAAATTAAAATTTACACTTAACATTACAACACATATCATTACATAACAGAACAAGTAAATAGCCACGTAATGGCTATTTACTTGTTCTGTTATAATATAATGTGTGGTGTGTGTTATGTTCTTTTTTATGCTTGGTTTATTTTGTAATTTTTTTAACCCTAAGAGCCACTTGCGTGTTCCAGGGTTAGCCAACTAAAAACAGGTACAGTTTAACCCTGTATAAACGGTTAATTTGTATCAAATATTTTGATTTGTATTTTTAAGTAGAATTTACTTAACTATAGAACATAACGTCGGTGCGAATAAAAAAATCGCCATGTATTTTTAAGCTACTTTTCAGGAGACAAAAATAACCGTTTATTTTCCTGTTTGTAATATATTTGTTGCACGTGTATTTTTTTTTTCTAATAGGTCAATGATTTTTACATGATACTCATGAAGAAAATAAACAGTTTTTTTCGTAATTTTTTACAATATATTATTTTAACCAAAATTTTGCTACATAGCGACTTAAATTTGGTTCACTTAAACTCGTCATGTGTGAAGTTTGTACACATAGCGACACTAACATAGTACGAGAGATGATACATAGCGATTTTAGGGTCTATGTCGGGTAATCTATTCTACAATAAATCGCCATGTGCAACATTATCGCCATCACCCTCGACGGAAAACAAGGCATTTAATTTCGTTATGTGCTAAAAAATCACATAGCTATTTTTTTTGTTTCTGTTCTATTTTTTTTGTACAAATGTTGTTCTGTGTTCACATAGCGGAATTGTTATTTTCAAAACTAATAAAAATATAACAAAAATAATTATGTGGGTCGACGGGAAATTGAAAAAGGAATTCAAATATGCCAAAATCAAAAAATCGTAAAAAAACACATAGCGATTTTTTTATTCGCACCGACGATAAGTATATTTCAGTTTATGATTAATTCCGAGTCAGTTGGCTAACCCTGGAATGCGCAAGTGGCCTTTAATAAATTAAGTAAGTAATAGTATATTACGATAATGTCGTACATTATGTATAATGAATTATTAATTTTGAAATAAAAGGCTTAAATAAAGTAGAATAAACATTACGATACAAGTGCGGAAAATAGGGAATTCGCAACGAAGTGACGATACCTAAATCAAAACACGACCGAAGGGAGTGTTTTAAATCGACACGAGTTACGAATTACCTATTCGCACATGTATCGTACAACGTTTTACAGTACATATGTCAATTTAAATTTTCGACATACTCGTAGCTAGTGCGATATTAGATAGTAATTTAAGAATATTTGTAGGCTATGTATTATGATAAATTAATGATTGGAAAATTTGGAAACAATATTGTGTAACATCGATTTATACCCTTTTTTACACAAATAAAGAGATCCCATTCAGGGATAAGTTCGCCTTTGTTGTATTTAATTGACTCTGTAACTGTGTTTCTCGTGTTTATATTTATATGTACAATAAAGTAAATACATACATACATAAACTATTTCTATTCTATAAAGTAGAAGTACTAGCAGTGCATAATGTACTGTAAAAGATTTTTAGCGTGTCTAGAGAAACTATTTGTTTAACCCTGTAGAGAGGCTTACAGTTCACTATTTGTAAAGGTTTCGACTCTTCTAAAGAGCGATCCCTTCCGGATTTGTGGATGTAAATGTAGGCCATTAGACTATTATTACCTACTACCTCTATCTACATGAACAATGTAGGTAGGACCCTACTTATTTATTAGGCAGGAACAACGAACTAGAGTAACCATAGAAGTATTATGTCGTATATTATGCTGCAAAGCAACTCAACTGTACAGTCACCTGCAATAATATGTTACACAACGAAGGCCGCAAAAATATCTGACACGATCTTATTTGTAGAGCCATAAGAGCGTGTCACATATTTTTGCGGCCTTCGAAGAATAACATATTATTGCAGGTACTACGGGTAGCTTGACAATGTCACCTAAGTATTTTATTTTAGCGAATCAAAACTTTTAATGACCATATTGAGTAATAATAGCTGCGGGTGGACTAGTGGAGAATGATAGGTACCTACATTTCAGATAAGTGTCAGTCATGTGCACCGTATTTTAGCGCATGAATGTAGTAAGAGCTTCATCTGTATATATATTGCGTCGCTGAATAGAAAACTAAAGGATTTATAAAACTGGAGGGTTAGTCTTTGCACCATGCTGCATACCGCAATATTTTTTTCAAAAATGAAAAAGTGGCACTCCCATCCCGGGCGGGCTGTACGCTTGTGTGCCACCTTGTATAAACAGCCGTGCCCTCCATTAAACAATGTCCTATAATATAGATGTGAACCCATTTGCCGCGGTAAATCGTGGAAACGATATCTACTAGGGCGGTAAGAGACGCATTTCTGTCCAATGATATATAAAGTAATAGATGCCGCACTATGAAGAACACATATAGGCTTACTCGAACGTACCTACACATTAAACATACTAACATTAAAGTGGAATTCAGTAGAAATGGCAAATAATGTAAAAAATTATGAAAGATGTTTTTTTATTATTATTTATTTCAAAAAGAGACTTAAGACTAGGTATACAATATTTTCGCCAAACTGAGACAGTTTGTTGGCATAATTTGACATAAATTATTATAACGTAACATTTTTACGAAGGCGGGTTTCACAGAAAGGCATTTCTATGTAAAGTTGTAGCACCAATTTGCATTTTAGATTGTAGAATTTTTGTATTATTTCCACTCAGAATCACGAGCTCTTTCGATCCTTATACGAGAAAAAAAAAATCCTCAAATTTTCATATTTACAATTTATTGCCCCTTTTTCTTGCGGTCATAGAAGACGTATTGAAAATTGTAACTAAACGGACCAAAAATTTTGGGCCGCAAATTTTTCTCAGTAAAAATGTAAAAAGGTCTTACTAGGAATATTATAAAAATTACCAATTCTAACACAATTTTTATTGGTACAACTTTAAATAGAAATATTAAGTAGGTATTTTAACTAGAAATAGATATAAATAAAAGATTTAAGTGTTGACGGATCATGATTTTCGAAGGGCGCGCTGGTAGCCTAGCGGTAAGAGCATGCAACTTAAATCCGGAGGTCGCGGGTAAAATGGATTGTTTACTTTATTTGCCATTTCTATTAACTTAAATTTTGTATGAATGTGGTAACATAATGTTTATTGCGTCATCCATGACTCTACATCTATGTAGAGATAGCGCTGACATTTAGCGTTACAAATAAACGCTCTACGCCTCTATTTGCGGCGTTAAGGGTCAGAAGGGTGACGGGACCGTGCTCTAGTTACTTCTGAGGTTTTAGGGTTCCGTGAATATAATATACATGTATTATATGTATATAAATAGTTCTTAGAGTTGCAGGCACCCATAGGCTACGGTGCCTGCTTACTCAGGTGGGCCGTATGCTTGTTTGCCAACAACGTGGTATAAAAAAAGATGTAACTCAATTATAACACGCACATACCTACATGTTTACGTAATAGATACATCGGTAGTCGATTAGGTAGTACCTACATCAGTCTTTATGCCGTCAGGTCTTTGACATGTGTGATACATGTGGGTTATTTATTATTCTGATGTTTTATTACCTACTATTTGTGAGATAAATAAGTAGTGATCAATTTTAGGTAATAGGTACCTACGTTCTTTGTGTCTTTAGTGATTTATTTACTCTGTTGACTATGAATTTAAATATGACGAAAGCTGTAGTAAATTTCTAATAAATAAATTTGGCATAATTTCGGCATATTTAATAGGCAATCAATCTGATATAAACACTGGACAACACTAGTGTCACACAAGGCCGCTCCCATACAATGGAAGGTATGCTCTCATTTTGAAACGGCATAGCACATGAAACTTGGCATGCCTTTATGTACCTATTGTTGCAAAAAAAATGTTATACACACAAAATAGAGCGCGTAAACGTTTTGTAAGTAAATAAAACTTTTATTCGGTCTAGTTTCTTTAATTACAATATTCATGTTAAATTTTATTTAGAGCGTAAATTTGATTGTATGGCGGCGGCTAAGTTTTGTATTACTTTCATACCAAATTAGACCCTGCCGGGGTAGGCTGATGATGATCTTAGATTTAAAAGAACAAAGAATACTTTATTTAGCGCACACATACACAGGAAATGTATAAATTAACAAATTGTAAACCATGACTGACAGGTTTACAGTATGTATTTAGTAAACAATACTACATTTAAACCAATTAACTGCTAAAACAGCAAACCGCAGCTGTACGTAGATCAGCATTTTCCGATTCGGAGTTCGACCATCCACCCAATCTTCAAAACATCAAATCAACCTGCAAATACTATGGCACTTGTTACGTTATCCAAGTGAATAGCTTTTAGTTGGTAGGTTAGGGTTACGTAGAAGTAAAAAGTCGGATAAACTTACGATTTCTTTGGTTGATATTACGTTTTGGAAGTAAAATGATTTGGAAGGTACTAATTGGATTAGGTACATATAATTAGGTGTTTGGACGAAATGCGTACGAGCGATGCGAATGTGTCTATGTTTAATAGAGACAGGGCGAGATGTTCATTTTAATTACTAAATGTCTGGGAGACCGAGCTTTGCTCGGAAAACATATAAAACTTAAAAATGCGCATTTTCCTAGAGACTTAGACCTAGCTAGATCGATTTATCGCCCCCGAAAACCCCCATATAGCAAATTTCATCGAAATCATTAGAGCCGTTTCGGATATCCCCGAAATATATATATATAAATAAATAAATATACAAGAATTGCTCGTTTAAAGGATGCCTCGCATTAGACCGGGCCGTGTCCGGGCCGGAGTTCCGTCGCTTACTTTTCTATGACATGACAGGCGATCACGTGATAGAAAACGATGCGCCGGCCGAAAGCTCCGGGTCGGACACGACCCGGTCTAACGTGAGTCATCCTTAAAGGTATAAGATACATTTCAGCCTGGGTCATCAAGCAAAGGGGTTTTTGTGCACTAGCGATGTTACTCTATCGACACACAACACTAACGATATTTGATTTATCGACTGTCGATATTCACACTCCCTATCTCCCAAGTCACTGTCGTCCTGAAGTCACGGAGACATCGACTAGGACGCCTGATTGGAATACTGATCAGGTTCGATTCCTGTGCTCTACTTTTGTTTAGCTTGGTGACAGCTTATTGAGACAGATTGTGAAATGCAGTTTAAAACGCGAATGAAACGAGCGGGTCTGACGCGTTCAGAACCCCTAGTGTAAACTTCATTCGATAGCGTTACGTGACGTACGCGTTTGCGTTAAGTGTCATTTTGTGTGGGATTTTGAGTTTCCAAAACGTCCCGCTTGGCGCGCTGTTCAAAATCCCATACAAAAATAGACGTAACGCAAACGCGAACGCTTCTCACGCTATCGAATTAAATTTACACGTTCAGTATGATTGTTTAATATTTTTATAATTATGATCGGACGATTAAAAAAGTTCGAAAAGTTAGAATATTGTTATTAAAACTTTGATTTGAATACCTATCTAAAGAATTAATATTTTAGCATGAAATTGATAAAACATTTCTACACTTTATGTAACTAATTTCCGTATTTCTTTTCTTTTTAGGTACTTAATATCAACATAACGTGCATGTTTTATCCAAGTATGCCTACGAAATTTATGAGTAGGTATGTATTAAACCTATGTGTTTTTTTAGAATAATGGAATATAATATAGCCATGAGTATTCATATCTGGGCCATGTAGTCACCTTCCCAGATAAATTATATGAGGCGGTAAAACAAACGAGTGCACTAACTGGTATTCTTCTATAGTCTGTGACTAAGTTGTTTGTCGAGAGAGGCGTCGAGGTGTGATGGAAACGTCAACTCAGATCTGCTAATACTGTACCGTACCGAGAATAATAATTTGCGTTCGCTTCACTGACTAATTGTGTCAAATTATGTTGTAATTATTTATTCAGGGAATGGAAAACATCATTAACATGCGCGGTAGGGCGGTAGCGGAAGGGTTAGGTTAGACCAAAGAGAATAGAGTGTATAGAGAGTTACTGTCATAGTAAATGTTGTAGCCACAGTCAATTTACTGGCATCTATCGACACAGCATTAAAACTAAAAATGATAGTAGTGTGTCTATTTGAAATAACGCAAATTAAAATAATTTCATAGAAAGTTATTACAAATTAAATTTCCGAAATAATTCATCAGCAAAACACGCAACATGTTAGATTAATTACGCTCTTAAACTTTCGAAGAGAATACCAATACTAACTATCTAACTGTTCACGTCGAGATATGAACCCGTGACCCCACAGATAATTGCCTACTCGTGGTTAGTGCTAATACTTTTATTAACGGTCCCACGGTCAAGCGTGATACGGGCACGGATCAGGTTCCGTATGTGTCAAAAACAACTTAAAAATGCTCGTGACTAGACTAAAAATACCTACTAATGTAGAGGCTCCAGTGCCCGACACAGCACCAATAATCGACATTTTCAATCATAATGTCATAGCAATAAAGTGTCGATTATTGGGGTGTTTACGCTATATCTTAAACACAAAGATGTGTAAAAGTGGGTCACTTTCTTTGAATAATTTAGGCTCGTAAGACTCAAAATCTCCATCGCAAATTCCATTGTTCCATTGTTCTAATAAATTCCTCTGTTCTCCTTGCACCATTTTACATGTCTCTGTTTGGCCCGATGGTTGACTGGTAGAGAATGCCATTAGGCATTAAGTCCGCCATTTGTACATTATTTTTATATTTTGTGCAATAAAGTTTAAATAAATAAATAAATAAAATCTTACAAAATCTATGTCTAAAGCCGACCACTGACTAACAGTCCGCCGGACGATATCGGCCGGTCAGTTGTTCGGAACTGTCAAATTTTTGTTCTAACTGACAGGCCGATATCGTCCGGCGGCCTGTTAGTCAGTGGTCGGCTTAAGGAAAATCCTTACGCCGTCGGCGGCTGACAATTTGTATAAAACAAACTAGTAATAGTAAAAGCCAAATTTTTCGAAAAAAAAATATGGCACGGAAAAATTAAGGTTACGTGTCTAAGACTTACGGAACCCTATAAATAAGTATCAATAAGTTTATAACCGAGCAATAACCTTTATAAGTAATGACTTCGCGCCTACGCTTTTAATCAACTGGATTGATACCTACTGATGGACTTATTAGGACTCGGACAGATGATTCATCATCGCGCAATTATAGAAAACTTTTTGTACCTAATATTGTACTAATTAGGAGAGTAGCTTTGTAACAAAATAACAGTACATATTTTGTAAAGGAAAAAATATCGCTTTTTGACATTGGAAATGTCTTTTCGTTCGCTCCAGTATAGGGTCCGATTTCACGAAAAAGTGCGATCCCCTTATATCTCGGAAAGTTGTGAAGATATGATATTAAAAAAAGGCTCAAAAGACGCATAATCACGAGAGCTGTAAGGTGCAAAAATAATTATTCGAGAAAGTCAAAAACGAAAAAAGTTATAGTCGAAATATTGACGACCGGTCTGGCCTAGTGGGTAGTGACCCTGCCTACGAAGCCGATGGTCCCGGGTTCGAATCCCGGTAAGGGCATTTATTTGTATGATGATACAGATATTTGTTCCCGAGTCATGGTTGTTTTCTATGTATTTAAGTATTTATATATTATATATATCGTTGTCTGAGTACCCACAACACAAGCCTTCTTGAGCTTACCGTGGGGCTTAGTCGATTTGTGTAAAAAATGTCCTATAATATTTATTTATTTATTTATTTATTTAATAAAATTCAATTTTTTCCGAATTTTTGATTTTGGTGCTCGATAATTTGGAAACGAAGAATGATATCAAAAATTTGAGAAAAACGGCTCTGGACAATTTAATCAGCTACAATTTGAGCC
The DNA here is from genome assembly GCF_910591565.1 of Cydia splendana. Classification (NCBI taxonomy): domain Eukaryota; kingdom Metazoa; phylum Arthropoda; class Insecta; order Lepidoptera; family Tortricidae; genus Cydia; species Cydia splendana. The sequence continues at coordinate 601,680 of NC_085978.1, read as the reverse complement.
TAAAACAAAGACGATCGGGTTAAGGGTTTGCCCTGTAGCCTAACCTTAAAATAGTCAAAAGTCGAACGACATTTTTCACATGACATTTATGACTTCATGTTTCGCAGAGTTCGTTATCGGTGTTTGTTGTGAATTATCGGGATTATGACGGCAGAATAACACTTGCACTGCGTGGGCTATCAAAATCGCTGCAGATTTTTCTTGGTCTAACTCTATCTATCCTGTTTGAGACGGGCGTAGATAACGTGTTCACTATTCGACAATCTATGCATTCTTGTGGAGGTGGAAATAGAAATAGAGATAGAGGTAGAGGTAGAGGTATAGCTAGAGGTAGAGGTAGACGTAGAGGTAGAGGTAGAGGTAGAGGTAGAGGTAGAGGTAGAGGTAGAGGTAGAGGTAGAGGTAGAGGTAGAGGTAGAGGTAGAGGTAGAGGTAGAGGTAGAGGTAGAGGTAGAGGTAGAGGTAGAGGTAGAGGTAGAGGTAGAGATAAAAATAGAAATAGAAATAATTTTATTCGTGAGCACAAACACAAAATAAAAACTTATAGCAGTGGCAGTACCTAGTGGAGCTCGGGTTTAATACAACATAAGCACACGCTGTTTTGGTCATCGGACTCGTCTCGATGAGCACTTAGGAGAGTAGTACCCAAGATAGAGCTGATGCTGAACCCTGGCTGTACCTAAAGTTGCAACATAAGCACACGCTGTTTTGGTCATCCGACTCGTCTTGATGAGCACTTAGGAGAGTAGTAGCCAAGATAGAGCTGATGCTGAACCCTGTTTGTACCTAGCGGAACTCAGGTTTGGTGCAACATAGGCACGCGCTGTTTTGGACATCCGATTCGTCATGATGATCACATGGTAGAGCATTACCCAAGATAGCTGATGCTGAACCCTGGTACCTATTGGAACTCAGGTTTGGTGCAACATAATAGACAAATGCTGCTATGGTCATCTCTCGTTGCGTCAAACTGCTGTCAAGAAAATTTCATATCTTGCAGCAAATGGGCCGCTGCCGATCAAGACTCGAGTGACGATAACGGCGATGTGGCTACCACTTCTCGAGTTGACTACGGATTTGCCGTGTAATAATTTTCTTGTACTTTGAACATTAATTTATCCTGCTTATTAATCGAAAAATGAAATGTGTACCTATACTTATGCGCCACGGCGACAATTATTCAAACTTCGATACGCGTGTGGAAATTTTGCAATTTGTTTGTTCACATGCGTTATGTCCAGGATAGAGTCGGACCAAAAAAAGTCTGCAGCGGATTTGATAGCCCACGCAGTGCAAGTGTCATCTATACGTCATAATTTCATAGAAGTTTGACGTTTAAAATAACACTTTCACTGCGTGGGCTATCAAATCCGCTGCAGACTATTCTTGGTCTGACTCTACTTGTGTTAATCTAAGAATAAAATAATTATCATTCAACGTTGTAGTTTTATTTTGTAACTTTTTCCTTATCCAGACTTTCTCGTCGCTCAGCGACAATATGGAAATGAATCTACGGAATTCGAAAAAATATTGTCGCTGAGCGACGAGAAAGTCTGGATAAGGAAAAAGTTACAAAATAAAACTACTACACTTAAATATACTTATGCGCCACGGCGACAATTATTCAAACTTCGATACGCGTGTGGAAATTTTGCAATTTGTTTGTTCACATGCGTTATGTCCAGGATAGAGTCGGACCAAAAAAAGTCTGCAGCGGATTTGATAGCCCACGCAGTGCAAGTGTCATCTATACGTCATAATTTCATAGAAGTTTGACGTTTAAAATAACACTTTCACTGCGTGGGCTATCAAATCCGCTGCAGACTATTCTTGGTCTGACTCTACTTGTGTTAATCTAAGAATAAAATAATTATCATTCAACGTTGTAGTTTTATTTTGTAACTTTTTCCTTATCCAGACTTTCTCGTCGCTCAGCGACAATATGGAAATGAATCTACGGAATTCGAAAAAATATTGTCGCTGAGCGACGAGAAAGTCTGGATAAGGAAAAAGTTACAAAATAAAACTACTACACTTAAATATACTTATGCGCCACGGCGACAATTATTCAAACTTCGATACGCGTGTGGAAATTTTGCAATTTGTTTGTTCACATGCGTTATGTCCAGGATACTTGTGTTAATCTAAGAATAAAATAATTATCATTCAACGTTGTAGTTTTATTTTGTAACTTTTTCCTTATCCAGACTTTCTCGTCGCTCAGCGACAATATGGAAATGAATCTACGGAATTCGAAAAAATATTGTCGCTGAGCGACGAGAAAGTCTGGATAAGGAAAAAGTTACAAAATAAAACTACTACACTTAAATATACTTATGCGCCACGGCGACAATTATTCAAACTTCGATACGCGTGTGGAAATTTTGCAATTTGTTTGTTCACATGCGTTATGTCCAGGATACTTGTGTTAATCTAAGAATAAAATAATTATCATTCAACGTTGTAGTTTTATTTTGTAACTTTTTCCTTATCCAGACTTTCTCGTTGCTCAGCTACAATATTTTTTCGAATTACGTAGATTCATTTCCAATGTGCTCGATAGTCGTGTGAGGCACGAAATCTGTGATTTTACTATATTAGAGGCAAACTAGCAGACTATAATCTATAATCGTCTGATGGTAAGCAATTACCGTCGCTCAAGGCTCGGAACCGGTTTTTTCTTCATACTTACAAAAAATACCGGTATTATTACGTTCTTTGGTTAATTATTTAATTTTTAATGGGACAATCTAATAATACGAATTTGTTACCTGAATACATAATAATATATAGTCCTACGTAAAGAGCATAAAATAATTAAAAATATTGGGCTATTTCGGGTTTTTCAAAAAAAAACCGTTCCGAGCCCTGCCGTCGCTCTTTATGGACATCCATGACACCAGAGGACTATTATCTTGAAGGTTTAAGGGCCGGTACAGACGGCCTGCAACCCGACTGCAACTTGTATGGGAACTGCACGCTGACGTTGCAGTTGGCGTGCAGTCGGCGTGCAATTCCCATGCAAATTGCAGTCTAGTTGCAGTCCGTCTGTATCGGCCCTATAGGTCGTATTATATATATTATATATTATATCGATCGGAAAGTACCGCGAGCGAAGGAGTTTAGGTGTGCGATGCAGGGAGTTTCTGAAAAAACACACAGTTAAGGACTGCAAATGAGGTATCTCTATCTATTTATTGTATAGAAGGATGCAATATTTGTACACCTGCATGCAGGTTGAATACGCATGTACTATTATTAATTAGATTAGATCCCATGTTAACCGTATTACAACAAATAAAATATTGATTGATTGATTGATTGATGACATAAAAATAACCTAAAAACATCACTGAAGTGTACAGTCACCTGCAATTATATCTTACTCTTCGAAGGCCGCAAAAATATGACACGCTCTTGTGACAAAAATAAGATCGTGTCAGATTTTTTTGCAGCCTTCATTGTTATTGCAGGTGACTGTACCTATTCGATATCGTACAAAAATGGATTAAACTGAGGTATCTCCCAGGTAATTAATTAATTCACCTCCATTACTCGCGAGACAACCACTTAACACCTGGGTAATTAACGACGAGCACCATCGACAGCCAAAGAGGATTCGGGGAGTCGATTCAAATTTAACACCTTGTTACGGTTTTGGTGTCGGAAATATTGTTTTTATTTACATCATAGATATATACGGCCCGATTCGAACTTTAAGATACGTCGGTTAAGATCTAGAAACGATATGGATTAGATGTCAGTGTCAAATGTGACGTTTCTTCAAACAAAAACGTCACGTTTGACACTGACACATCTAATCCGTATCGTTTATAGATCTATTCATTGACGTATCTTAAAGTTAGAATCGGGCAGATACAGAGGTATTTCAATAACTGAACATATACTAAATTAAATTAATAACTAGCTTAAATTTAAAATAGGCCCTTGAGGATTGTACCAAGGATGCTGGCGGCATTTCCTCGCTGTATCGCAAGGCTGATACGTTGTGTGAGGAAGCCGCCAGCTCTTCGGTCATCAAATACATTAATGTGAAATGGAGTAAAAGTCGTACGTGTGATTCGCGCCAATCACCACGATAAGCCTAAGAGTCACGTCAAAACCAGTAAAAAATCTAAGTTAGAATCCTCGTCAATGCTCATTGGCTGTCGATGATACTCAGCGTTAATTAATCACGCAAGGTGTTGAGTGGTTGTCTCGCGGAAAATAAAGAGGCTTTTTAAATATTGTGTTTACACATCAAACTTTTTTTGGGCTTTCAAAATCGCTGCAGACTTTTCTTGGTCTAACTCTAAGAATAACAGGCGTAGTTTTGATTTAGTTAGTATTTTCATTCATTATTTTTGAATTCAACAATGTTTACCTCGTCAGAAACATTTTAGCGAACATTCCCTGAATATAAATTCAATTTTACCATAATTTGACAGTGATAAGCTCGTAAATCACGTTTTGCGGTTAATATTTGCCACGATAAAGCGTGTAAGCTAGTCCCGCAGACATATATTTGATTAGACGACATATGTGGCACGATTTAATAATGAACGCAGGCAACGAGAAACTTCTCATTTTGCAGTTAATATTTCCCACAATAAAGCGAGTAAGCTAGTTCCACAGACATATATTTGATTAGACCACATATGTGCAACGAACTACGATTTAATAATGAACGCAGACAACGAGAAACTTCTCATTTTGCGGTTATTATTTCCCGTAGGTACTGAAGCGAGTATGAGCTAGTTCCATAGACATATAATAAAATAGGTGCCGTAATTGCCATGATTTTGATTTAAATCGTTTCCTTGGCGGTGGTAATCTTCGTAATTTATATTTTTAACGTAATTATATGAACGATGCTGTTTCATATAATTATAACGGAATAGACGCCGTAAGACGTATACGCTATTATTTTAATCCTATAACTTGATTTTTGGGAAATAAGTGTGATTAAATATATTTCCTTTTGAGTTGAGTTAATGAGTGTAATTAAGTCAACTCAATGATGCCTCATGTATGGTTTTAAAAAACGCGCATTACCAGCGCCCAGGCTATTTCTCCGTTGCCATCAAATAACGCGTGTTTGCCACAGTTGTTAAAAAGAGAGTCGGATAATACAAGTTAGGTACATTTTATGCGTAATACTAAACTCGAGTTCAGAAATATGTATACATTTTTTCACCTTATTGCAATGGATTAACTGCACTACAGCTACGAGTCCCACTCAAAAAGTCGTGCAAGTGGGAAAGAGATAGCATGATTCCGATGATTTAAGACCTGACTCGCCATTTAGTTTAACTGTAAGAGGGTTTAGGTGTTCTAGTTATATGTCTGCGGGCAGCCGCGAGGCCGGAAGCGGTTGACGTTTCAAATAGGTCGGCAATTCACGTGCATTATCACACGCTTTGGTTAATAGCGTATACGTATGCCGTAAATATGATAAAATTTAATACTTTAGTAATAATTAAGGTTGTATATGACTGTATATACAACCTTAGTTATTACTGTGTGAAAGTGTGGAACAGTTTACCCGAGTCAGTGATCAGTTGCACCTTCGATAAACACTTTTAAAAACAAACTCGATGAACACTTTCGTAGACTACAAAACACAACTGGACATTGATGTGCACGTGTCAGCTTTAAGCTGCCTGTGCATTCACATATAATAATAATATGATTAAAGTATTTGGATTATTTGTGTGGTAGTAATGGGAATGGGGCTAATAGTGTAAATAATAACAATAGTGTTAGTAATAATTTGTAATTATCTTATGAAATTTTAATTGTAATTTTAATGTAGGTATGTTGCTATGGACTTTGTTTGAAATAAAAGAATATTTTTTTTTTAGTGAAGTAGAATCTATTCCCTTTATTCATGACCCTTTAAAATGCTTCAATTATTTTAAGTTAGATGTATTTTATAATTTTTGATGTGTTTTTTTTTGCTTGTATGTAAATTCCATGTTGACGTGTAAAAGTGCCCTTGTGGCCTATTTGCTGAAATGTTGAAGTTTGAAGTAAGGTTCTATAAGTACTTATTAATCTTATTATAGTATTTAATTTAACCACACATGTATACAATCATGCACAAAAGCAGTGGGTACCATTAATTATTTATGTTAATTTTCATAAAAAGAAACATTACATTGTACCGAGACAACTGCTGCGAATTAAGATGTAGGTACATATAATCATCAATCACACTTATTGAAAATATTTATATTTTCTACTGATTTCGTTACAAAAACGAAGCCAAGGAAAATCAAATCTCCAAAGAGCTTATAAAACCGATGCGTAATTTTCGAATATTTATAATATAATAAGGGATGTAAGCGCGTTCGCAATTCGTTGCCGTAACCGAATTAAAACGAGCTCGGATCGACTCGGTAATACTGAACACCAATATTCTCAGAAATCTTATACATTTATGACTAAACATTATAAGAGGCCGTTTTACTATTTCGCGACTGTAAAATTGTTGATTATAATTAATTGCCTATTTTTTTAAAACATGCCTTGTTACGACTAAATAAGAGGCAAAATTTAAAGACAGGTAGGGAATTCCTATATCTATAAACTTAATTCTATGTCGAAGACTTGTGATGTCACCAATCGTCTGCATGTGTTCATAAACAAATGCCTGCGACGCATTCTAGGGATCTACTGGCCACGAACCATCTCAAACGTGAGACTATGGCAGATGGCAGACTGAACAGAAACCCATAGGACGGGAAATCCTTGAAAGGAAATAGCGTTGGACCGGACACGTGCTACGCAGGCCGGACAGCCATCTGGCCAATCAGGGCTGATGGCTGCATTCGGCCGGCAATAGACGGTCGGGGAGGCCTTGTACAACATGGAAGCGATCAGTTGAGAAGGAGGCTGGCTCAACTGGACTCTGCTGGAAAGAGCTGGAAGTAGCCGCTCAAGATCGTAACACATCGAGGATTCTTCTGCGAGCCCTATGTCCCTAGTCAGGGATACGGTCTCGATACGATAGGTCTCGACATCGCCGATGTGGTCTGCCAGATCCTCGTTTTTTTTGAGCGGGGCTGCCAATCAGTGGCGATCTTGGTCAACAGCTCACTCGGCATACGGCAGACATGACCGCAGTCCCACTTTAGCTTTGCCGCTTTTAGAGCGATTATCATCCTGGGTACTTTGGGTACGTTAAAATTTGCTTAGAATCAAACGTTTGACTGTTAATTAATAAATCTAACGGATGACAGCTGTGACTTGCGCCGCCATATTGAATAGTACTCCCACACTGACTGATAAAATAATAACATTTTATACCAGCTAGTGTGGGACCACCATAACTGTAATCTATTCGTTCACAGAGATCAAAGATACACTGGACTCAAACAAGGCATCAATGCGGAAATATCAGAATCACATCCCAAACCGCCCCAGGCGGTTTTCGTATAATTACATTATCCAACCATAATATTGTAAACAAGGATAGCTCCAGGAATAATATTCCCGGCCTATAAGCATCTTCAAAGGAATTAGGGGAAAATGCCGAAGTTTGCATTTTGCGTTACAAGGCCGTGAATCGGAAATGTATTTTGTTATTACAAGTGCTGTACAAGATCATGGCCCCGACGGAAGACCAGCGCTAGCCCAGCCAGGCTAGCATCATGCTGACCAGAGATGTGAAAAATACTTTATAAAAAGTATTTAAATACAAAATACAAATACTTCCTTAATATACTGTTTCAAATGCAAAATACAAAATAGTTTTTGAATTTGTATTTCAAATACAAAATACAAAATACGTATTTTCAAAATACAAATACTTTGCGATAAAAGGTACTCTGAACAGTGAATACCTAGTCTGAATTAAAAAGTTTGCTCGGAATTTCCGAGTTGAAACGACTCTCTTTATTCTTTGAAAACAATGTGTCAATCAGTCTTCTATCTAAAGTGCAAATTTCTAATTGTTTGCTCATATTAACCGGTAGGATGGATGGATGATGGTTTTTAACGGCCAATTTTTAAAAGCATTAATTTAGATTTGTAATGTGTTACAGCTAGTATAATGCCTCTCGTTGGTGTGATGAAAACGTCTCGTTTGTGTTTCACCAGGGCAGAAAAGTTTGTTCTCCTCTGCTCTCGTAACTTGAAACCCTCGCAACACTCAAGATTCCACTTTTTTAACCACTCGCTACGCTTGTGGTCATGTGCGACGTTACTAAACAGATTCAACAGTTCCATGTTAAAAGAATGAGAGAGTTGCCAGTACTGTATCAGAACAATGTAGGTAGGAGTTACATCAGAAGAGATGTAACTCCTACCTACATTAGCTACTATAAAGTATTTTGTATTTTGAAAATAGAAAATAGGTCCCAAAAACTATTTCAAATAAAATACAAAATAGTTTTCTTCAAAAGGTATTTAAATACAAAATACAAAATAGGTATTTTGCATTTTGTATTTGCATTTTAAATACAAGTATTTCAAATAAGTCACATCTCTGATGCTGACAAGGAAGGGTACCCAACTGGCCGGCTCCGATTTGATTATTTTTTATATGTGTTATAGAGTAGTCTAAAATAACCGACACGTATTTTTTTTAGCTGCCCATACTCAACTTCCTGGGAGAAATTGGCCTCCAAAGTACTGAAAAGTGACAAAACGCTCTAACTTCTGTAGAGAGTTTTGTTCAAGCAAATTGCTAGTTAAATACTGGTTTGAATGTTGGAGGACATGAAAAAATTATAGACACGTGTTTTGCTATTTCAGTTCAAATTCATATTTTACAAAAAAAAACACTTCAAAATTTCATACTTGTCATCGTTTCACGCGCTTAACTTCAGTACCGTGTGTTCACGTCACCCGCCCGGCGCCGCCAACGCGTTGCCCCGCGCCTGCAGCTCCGCGTTCACCACGATACCGCGCGCCTAATGGTAACATTCCATTTCTAACCGCAGCTGCATTACTGTCAATTTTACTATGGAAATTGACAATGACAGCGACGCGTTCAGTACCGGTAGTGCAGCTGCGGTTAGAAATGGAATGTTACCATAGGCGCGGAACGCGCATTCAAATATTTCAAATGTACAGTCGCCATCAGATATATCGGAGCGGCCAAGGTGCTCACAAATATCGGAACACGCCTCTATTGTCAGGGCGTTAGAGCGCGTGTTCAGATATTGTGAACACCTTGGCCGCTCCGATATATCTGATGGCGACTGTACACTTTTAGGATCTTTGACGTTTCAAAATATGCTAGGACTTAATGTCCAAACCGGTTTACAACCATGACAACATTCTTCACTACCGGAAAGTTTTTAGTTTTCATGATATAAAAAAACGAATAAAATAACCAACGTGAAGTTCGAGTGAAAGGATGAGAATTATGAAACTTTGAAGTGTGTTTGTTTTTGTAAAATATGAATTTGAGCCGAAATAACAAAACACGTGTCCATTATTTTTTCATGTTCTCTATAACATATATTCAAACTAGTAATTAACTAGAAATTTGCTTGAACAATACTCTCTACAGAAGGTAGAGCGTTTTGTCACTTTTCAGTACTTTGGAGGCCAATTTCTCCCAGGAAGTTATTTTAGGAAGTTATGTTATTTTAGACTACTCTAACATATAAAAATATTAATCAAATCGGAGACGGCCAGTTGGGTACCCTTCCTTGTGAGTCGGGGCCATTTCGTGGCTGTTATGTTATGTTAGGTAGTTAGGTTACTGGTTAGGTACAGTCGCCATCAGATATATCGGAGCGGCCAAGGTGTTTACAATATCTGAACACGCGCTCTAACGCCCTGACAATAGAGGCGTGTTCCGATATTTGTGAGCACCTTGGCCGCTCCAATATATCTGATGGCGACTGTAGGTGGCGTGTTATGTCCAATTTATCAATAAACGCCTGTCAAAACTTCGATATTTTGTTAATGTCGGTGGGTAAACTATTCACTATTTACCATTTTCAATGCTATATTTATTTGATCAATTTCAAGAGGAACGTGGATATATTTGGATATATTTCGGATATCTTTGGGATAATCTTTTTTGACGTGACGAATGAATGAACGTGAAGTGAATACATTGACATACGGTTAACAGAGCCGATGATAGTACTTAAAAACAAGTTGTTACCTATACTGTCCTATACCTATACCTACTCGTAGCTATTAAAGAACGGATATCCTTATCATCGATCTAAGATCATGCGCAGCGACAATGTAACTGTATAGCGTTGTACACACTATCAAGCACACTAACAACGGCCTCAGTGACCCTGCCTACGAAGCAGGAGGTCCCGGGTTCGAATCCTGTTAAGGGCATTTATTTGTGTGTTCATCACAAATATTTGTTGAGTTATGGATGTATTTTAGGTTATGGATGTATTATAATTATTTATATATTTGTGTATCTGATATATGTCGCAGTCAAAACTGTGAACTGGTCAAAAGAACTTTTAACCGACAAAAACAGGCAAAACTGCTTTTGACTGAGCATGTTGGTCAAAAGTAGTTTTACCTGAAAATCATTGGTTAATAGTAATTGTGACTGTTACTATCAGTCAAAAGTCCTCCCAGAAATAGGTAGGTTAGGGTTATTTTTTTTTGCTACGCCCTAAAAACGAAACTGTTCCCAGAGATAGGTAGGTTAGGGTTATTTTTTTTTGCTACGCCCTAAAAACGAAACTGCTGCCAGAAATAGGTATGATTTTCAGGTAAAACTACTTTTGACCAATATGCTCAGTCAAAAGCAGTTTTGCCTGTTTTTGTCGGTTCAAAGTTCTTTTGACCAGTTCACACTTTTGACTGCAACATATATATATCGTCGTCTAGTCCCCACAACATAAGCCTTATTGAGCTTACTGTGGGACTAGATCGATCTGTGTAAAATTGTCCTATAATATTTATTTATTATTTATTTATCAAGCGTGCTTGATCAGCACGTAAGCTTGACAATCACGATTGACTGCTTACTGAATGAAGCGATTAGTTTGCTCGTATGCCTTATATTTATATCATAAAAAAAACAATTAGCTTGAATCGGATGTCAATCGCAGTTACAGCGACACTCAACAGGAAAGTCACCAGGAATCTCATCATTATTATCATTGAGACAAAGTACGAAATGGTACAGAAGTCAAATTCCTTGTCCGTACACGTGCTTGTCAAGCATGCTTGGTCGCCTGCGCACCACTTGCGATCTATTTTTAACCGGGATCTTCAACAATTAACGTTATTTAGATCAAGATCCTTTTATCTTATCGTGTTTTCCATCAAAGTCGGCTCCCAAGTTAGGGCGTAGGCGCTTACGCCTCCTGACCTTTTCTAGAGCCTTCATTTTTTCTGTTAAGTAATATTTTTTTAGTCTAAACAAAAGTGAAACCTGAAGCATAAATAATAACTAATTAATTACGTTTCCAGAACTGAATCTGTTAAGCGTTTCTGTCAAGTAAATAATTTACATCATATTTTATTCGGTTATGAAAAAATATGTTTTAGGTACAATGTTTGTTTTATCTATGTTTTATTTTATTATATTTTTTATACATATTAATTAAAATTAAAAATTAATTAATTAAAATTAGTACTGAATGTCTTGTCAGCAAAAAAACGCTGATTGCACCGCCTACAGTTTTCTTTTATTATATTTTGTAGATTATTTGATTAGACTCAAGGAAATCACTTAAAATATTTAAAATACTGTGTGGTTGAGCCAGACAGAACAGGATATATAGTTTTACTTTAAATAAACCTGTTTTAATAATGATGATGATAATGATGTGATCCTGGACACGGAGCGGATGGTCCGTCGGTTCCTCTCTCTGTGGCCCTGACCACACCGGCAGTTTGGGCCCTGATGACCCGCTTAGGTTTTTTTAAATGTGTTTATACGTATTTTATATTGTGTTTTTATGTGTTTTTGTATTTCACTTTTATATTCATATTATGAATGACCTAGCCTAAGAATAAATATAAATAAGTGAATAATAATAAAATTTTCACAAATATAACTATTAGCAAATACAATTTTCTTGTAAAAGGTCCAGGAGTACCTTTTACCAATTCACGAGAAACGGAAATATTTTTGGGTACAGTCGATAAACCTATAAGTAAATGTAAATGATATTGTAGCTACCGTAATAGATGAGGGTTTTAGGTTCCGGCTTTGATTTCTTCCACGAGTATGGTCTATAGTTACATATAACACGTGTAGGGACCGGGAGACTTAAAGATGACTCACGCTAGACAGGGCGGGCCCGGGCCGAGGCGTCCGACATGTAATTTTCTATGACGGCTGGTCGGTGATCACACAGATCACGTGGTGCTTTCCATAGAAAAGTAAGCGCCGGAAGCTCCGGCCCGGACACGGCCCGGTCTAACGTGAGTCATTCTTTACCCGGGCACAGGTTTACAAAAATTAATTACAGTAATGGAAGTACACGGACGAACTTATCCCTTTAACCTCGTATTAAGACCCACCATAGAAAGGTTTCCAATTTTTAATTTGAACCTTGTTCTATAAGTAAATTGGAATGATTTTCGTTTGTTTTAAAACGCAATGCAACAAAAGAAATGCTTCTTTATTTGTTTCATGAATTGCAACGAATATGTACATTTTAATGTACATTTAGACTTACGAGGATAAGGGATCTTTTCCAGCTAGCCTTCGGATAGATGAGTGGAAAACTCTAGTCAGGTCAGATAGACAAACATTAGCCTCTAGAACAAAATTATTCTGAATTAATAATATTGGGATTGAAAAGAATCTTGAAGTTCCTAAAATTTTCTTGAGAAGGACGAGGTTCTATATAACAAACAGATAGAATCATTTCAGTACATTCGAGTCTCAAAACAAACATTTTAAAGACACATTACCCCAGGTCAAAAAGCCGTGATTTACGTCCGATGCCAGAATTAACATTCCCTCCGCCTCGGTAATTCGGCAATAAACTGTTCATTCCGTAAGATACTCGACTTTTAGGATAAGTACCTACTTTTTAGGGTTCCGTAACTCAAAAGGAAAAAACGGGACCCTTATAGGATCACTCGTGCGTCTGTAAACTGTTCATTCCGTAAGATACTTGACTTTTAGGATACCTATTTTTAGGGTTCCGTACCCAAAGGGTAAAACGGGACCCTATTACTAAGACTTCGCTGTCCGTCCGTCCGTCCGTCCGTCCGTCCGTCCGTCTGTCACCAGGCTGTATCTCACGAACCGTGATAGCTAGACAGTTGAAATTTTCACAGATGATGTATTTCTGTTGCCGCTATAACAACAAATACTAAAAACAGAATAAAATAAAGATTTAAATGGGGCTCCCATACAACAAACGTGATTTTTGACCAAAGTTAAGCAACGTCGGGAGTGGTCAGCATTTGGATGGGTGACCGTTTTTTTTTTTGCTTTTTTTTTGTTTTTTTTTTGCATTATGGTACGGAACCCTTCGTGCGCGAGTCCGACTCGCACTTGCCCGGTTTTTTTATTGTTGCTTGTGTTAAGAGTCACGCATAACAACGGAAGGTAATATTGGAAAGTGAATTTGGTAAGGTTGAACTTGGAATTTACTGCTCGAGAATATGGTAAAAAATGGCCGACGAATCTTCAGAAATGCTTGTTGTTTATTTTGTATGGTTAATGGCTGATAATTTTAGTTAAATTACTGAAAAACACCTGTAAAAACTGCTAGCAATCAAGCGTGCAGACCGGACTGATTTGTTACGTTCCTAGGTACGAGTAACATATTTAAATCCGCTCTGAATCGTTGTCAACAACTTCCGAAATCCCGGCGAAATGCCACCGGCGCCGGTGCTCATAAATATTCACGACATCCACAATTACACAAACATTCGAGTCACTGCGAATAATCGGTAGGAAGCTCCGAACATCCGAAAGTGCAACAGAGTGTAGCCGACGTTTGTTTACGTGACGCTATATAATCTAAGATATTATGTACTTAAAATAAATACTTATTTAAACAATCGCGTTAATACGCATATCGTAAACAATTGAAATGTGAAACATATACAGTCTTATATTTCAAACATTAGATTATAGAGCTTCGCTAAGGAAGAATTTTAGGAAATTCAATCCCTAGACGAGTAAACAAAAATAGGAAATCTCTAATGACTTCTCGACGACGATGAAATCAAACAAATCAATTTATATTCCAATTCTATATGAGCATAATTATTGAGACCGTTGGAAGCTAACACTGAGTATTTTAGTAGCCAAGTTTTAGACCTATATTAGGTACCTACTCGTATAAACCTCATTTGAATAGTTAGACCACTAGATATAGATTCTAATTTAACAACTTGTCATGGTTTAGATGGGTCTCTATTGTTTCCCAAATAGTTTTAAGTCATAATGTATTGTTTGCCCGAATTTTCGTTAGTCATAATTGTTTTTTCTCAGAAACGCGTAACTTTTCAGGATTGCCATAAAACAAACCTAACCTAACCTATCTATAGAATAACCTTAGGAAAATCCTGAAAAGTTAACGGTTTCAGTTTTATGACTAACGATAATATGACAAACAATACATTATGACTTAAAACTTTATAGGAAACAAAGGGACCCTGGTTTAGATACGTCCTTGACGAACGTGTTAGGGCCACTTGCATCATTCACTAACCCGAGGTTAACCGGTTATCCTAGAGTTACCATGGTTACCAGTACAATTAGACACTGGGTTAACGGTTTAACTGCTCAACCCGGGTTAGTGGGATGGTGCAAGTGGGTCTTTGATTGGCGCATATCTCACGCACGATTTTCACTTCATAGCATATCAATGTCGTATCAAAATGAGATCCAAACCTTAACAGATAGTAAAATCTGAATCAGGTTGGTCTGTTCAGCGGAGATCCGAGCACTGCTGGCGCCACTAGTCATGAATATTCAGGGCGGCAATTACCAAACAGAGGACGGTCACGTTGGTTTAGGTTTCTAACCTAGTGACAGTGCTCTAAAAGTTGTAGTCAGGTTGCTAAAGGTACAGCCGGAGAAAAAAGCGTACAAAATAATTCGGAGCTCTGGGGGCCGATTTTTGAAATTCGACCGCTCGATTTCGTGTATTTCGTTCAATAATATTTCCACTACTAGGCATTTAAATTTCTACTAATAGAATTGAAAAGAGTGGTCAATACCACTAGATTATCTCAATACCAATCCCACTATAGTATCTAGGGGTAATACTTGACAACAAACTGAATTGGAGTAATCACCTAAATGGCAAAATTGATAAAGCTACAGTCGCGTTCTGGCAATGTCGTAGAATGGTGGGTAGAACCTGGGGATTAACTCCTAGGCTAACTCTATGGCTTTACCAGGCAGTGATAAGACCAATAATAAGCTACGGCGCGATAGTATGGTGGCCACGCACCAAACTATCCACTGTTGAGGCTAGACTACAACGACTCCAGAGGTTGGCCTGTATGGCGACAACGGGCTGCATGAGGACAACACCAACCGCGGCCCTGGAAGCCTTACTGGGCCTGCCGCCGCTGCACCTCTTCATACAACAAGAAGCGCTGGCTGCGGCGGTACGTCTCAAAAAATCTAATCTCTGGAGACCGCCTAGGGTGCCACACACCGAAATCCTCTACGAGGCCATAGGTAAGGAACCGCTTATAGAAGCGGTGACTGACAGGATACCCAAGCAGTTCGTCTTCGACAAAAAATACAAAATACAATTACACGAAGAACCCCATGAAGGACTCAACCCAAGGGAGCTGAGAATCTTCACGGACGGATCAAAAACAAGGTCAGGCACTGGCGCTGGGGTTTTCTCAGAGGACCTAAACATACACATCTCGACACCACTTGGTGCCCATAACACAGTCTTCCAGGCGGAATGTATGGGCATTATAATGGCAGCACACGCAATCGTCTCAAGGGAAGCAATGGACTACCCCATCCGCATACTCTCTGATAGTCGGTCAGTACTACAAGCTCTACAAAGTTATACTTTCACTTCAGGGCTAATTTACGAATGTCACAAAGCTCTGTCAGAGGTATGTACCACCAATGGCATAACTCTGCAGTGGATCAAAGGACACAGCAACTCACGAGGTAACGATGCAGCCGACATCCTGGCGAGAGGAGGCTCGGAACTGAAGGTGGCAGGACCTGAGCCAATCCTACCTCTGCCATATGCCTGGCTCCGGAACACGCTGCGACACAGCACCAAGGTAAAACACCAGCAATATTGGTCTAACCTAGGCACATGCAGGCAGGCGAAGGAAGCCCTCCCGACACTCAACCCCAATCTGTCGCGGAGGCTTCGACAGCTGAAGAGACCACAGCTCCGGCTTTTAGCTGGGGCAATAACTGGACACGCCTCATTTAACAAACACCTATTAACCCTACGTGTTACAGATAGCCCCCTCTGCAGAGCATGCATGGAGGCAGAGGAGACAGCCGCCCACGTCATTCTCGAATGCCCAGGGGTGGCAAAATACCAGGCACAACACCTCGGCTCACCGGGGTCTCTCCCAGAAGTCGTCGGCAACATAAAGGGTCTGCTAGGCTTCTTGGTGGAGTTGGGTTGGCAGGAATAGTGCCGCCATCCCATCACGCAAAATAGGCGCAATAATAGACGTCGAGTTGCGGAAAACAAGCCCGCGATAACCTATACCTATACCTATACCACTAGATTCCCGATTTCTATCGCTCGTACTCTTTTTCCATCGATTTTTGAGTGACGAAATCGAGCGATTGAAATTCAAAAACCGGCCCCCTGAGCGTAAGCAGTCAACATTATACACATACACAATTTTATATGAAATATGAAAAATGGAAAGTTCACCGCTTCGGTTTTTCTGTACACGACTTTTGTGTGTTGTGTTTCATCTCTCCCCCCCGCTCCCGCTGTGCTCCTGTCGAAGAAGCTCATTGTTATGGAGCGAAAGTCGGTTTAATATTAATATACCTAACACATAAATTACTATTATAATTTCAAAAGCAGTGAAATTATTGAACTGTCAAAGTGTCTATGTATTAACACTTTCCCAACTAGTTATCGAGTTTGACTCGTAACTCGATACTCGTGGGCCCAATAGTTACCGAACTGACACGAGTCAACTTTTAAGTACATTGTCGTGTTTCCAAGACAATTTGTGTGTTCCGTGGGATGGGACGTCACTTTGTTCTTGACAAAGGCATTATATTCAATGTAGTAATTTTAGTTATAAAGAAATACATTTATTTTAACCCCATAACATAGTACCTACATGAGAAAAAGAAAGGCATGCAGACATAAAAGACATTTGGACGCATACATTCAAGCATGGCATGGCATGGCATTTGGAAGGATAGTTTAAGTAGGTACCTAAGTACATTGTCGTGATGCCAAGATAATATTTTGTGTATTCCGTGGGATGGGACGTCACTCTGTTCTGAATAGATAGGTTTTAAGGTTAATTTTGTAGCTATAGCTACAGTATAACGATATATTAATCGATAACGATAAGTTAACTTTTGATTGACTTCAAAATGTAAGGGGCACACTTCGTGGAGGACTTTATTTATTTTACATATTCTTAGATTTCTCGAAGACGGGGCAATGATTTGGAAAGTCATTTATGTTTGAAAAGGTATAATTTTCCAGGGTATAAATTTCGATTTAGAAAAAAAATCTGATAAAATAATTTGCGTCATTGATTTGTTTTGCCAATTTGGTTTGCTCCAAAAGTAATTTATCATTGTGCTCATTCCATCAAATCATGCAAGCAAATAAATATGATTTTATACTTCTTCGTTACGCGCGATGAAAATTAAATATCAATCAACTGTCGGTAAGGGATTTAGGCTCGACAATAATTGCATTTTCCTTTGTGTGCGCGGAATTTGCCACGCTGTTTTCAATCTGTCATCGCTGACGTGAACGTGAAAACATGTCATTCAAAGTATTAATCTAAAATCCTGGATCTATTTCCGTCAATTTATTTAAAGTTGTATTATTATCATATTTTTACTAACTTGGAGTGACGGAAAAATCAGGTGTTCAATACGTTCTCAATTTATTTTTTAAATTGTTTCTCATAATTACATCCATATTATTATTGGGTACACTAAATTAAACAGGGATAATCTATTATAATTCAATTCCAATTTTGAATTTATATAAGTTTTTTTTAATTACCAAATAATATTCTAAGCTAGCTTTAAAAAATATTTTTGCTAGTTTACTAATACAGAAGAGCATTTGTTGATTTATTTTCGTGCATGTTACAGCCAACCAACAACCAACGCACGGATGTCATGTTTTTGCATAGTTTTTATGAAGGAATGCCCATGCCTGTTTCCGCGCCATGTTTATTAAATATTTCCTTTGCTACGACAAACAATATTACTAAAACACACAAACAATATTAATAAAGTCAGTATTTTTAAGCGAATACCGTAGATTAGGCGCTTGTTATTTCATTCAGAATATAATTGACCGAAGCGAAGCGAAGGTCTACGTTTTGACTCGGGCATTTTGCTTTCGTATGTCCGGATGTTCTCCTCTACAGGTCGCAATTCTTAACCGATTCTCGTGAAATTTTGTGACCGAATTTTATGACTAAATAATTTTTTTTTGTCAATCCGGTTTTTGGAAATTTTTAAAAATGGCGGAGTCGTGATACCTGTCGCCTAAACAAATAGTCGTATCGATATCATAAGAGTTTTTTCTTTTTGATATATGTTTATAGATTAAATGGCCAAAAATTCAGAAAATTTGTATCGCTGGTTTCGGCGGTATTTAGATATTTAGTTTTTACTTGAGAATGAGTAGCTAAATTTCGTCAGCTTTAGTAAGAACTATCATGGCGCATTTTGCAAACGTTCGCTTTTTTGTTTGCATAGGGAGGTCCCTGGTTCCATCCCCAGTAATTGTATGCTGCTACATAACTTTTTGTATTTTTTTATACTTAAATTTCGTATCAATTGTTGTTTTATATTTTATTTTTTTATTTTGAAAAAATAAAAAAAATCGTATTTTTCATTTATCAAGCGCGGGCTAAGCGCATTCGTTTATTTTTTGCAAGAGATGATGGCTTTTTGCGCTTTAAAGAAAATTTGATTCTTGAATATACGGCGCCATACCTTTGGCCTATGCTCGTCTAGATGGCGACACCAATTTATATTTAACAATTTTTACTCATATCAGTAAAAGAACATGGGTCAAAATCATATGGCGTTCTAAAAATAAAAAAAATCATTTATACATTTGTTGATTTTTTTTTCATTTTCATTTTAATCCTGTATCGAAAGATGGCAGCAAATTTACTGTGACTACAAAATTTAGTATGACAATAACCCTCTACTACATATAGGGACCGTGCGCGTTGGAGGGTCTGCCATCTTGTGGCCTGAATCGGAAACATGTACATTGCCAAAACAAGTTCTACCATCTACCGTTCTTGTAGGTTTCCTTACGTACGTACGTTTCCTTATGCATAGTAGGTTCTGTCATCTTGTGGGCTACATCGGAAGCATAAACGTCACATTTACGCCTCACGCCAAAAATCTGACGGCTCCTATGCTACCCCCTATAGTTCACGCACGCCCACTATAGGGACCGTGCGCGTTGGAGGGCCTGCCATCTTGTGGCCTGAATCGGAAACATATGTGCACATGTACATTGTCAAAGCAAGTGCTACCATCTACCGTTCTCGTAAGTACGTTTCCTTGTGCATAGTAGGTTCTGCCATCTCGTGGGCTACATCGGAATCATAAACTACACATCTACGCTTCGCGCCAAAGATCTGACGGCTCCTGTGCTGCCCCCTATAGTTCATGCACGTCCCCTATACACTTTATTCTCTTTAGATTAGATATTTAAATTCTAATTCGAGAATAAGTAACTAAATTTCGTCAGCTCATCTAAATGCTATCATAGCGCAGTTGGAAAGACGCTTATAAGCAAGGATATGGGATAGGTACCCGGTTCGATCCCCAGTAAATGCAATTTTTTTTATTTATTTTTTGCACTTAAACATCGTATTGCTGATTGATCAAGCGAGCGCGAAGCGCGAGGTAAGCGTATTCGTTTGAGTTTTTGTTTGAACATTTTGTTAGCGGTTTTAGTTCAAGGGCATGGCTGTTCCAGGAGTCAATTTCCACTTACGTTTATATAACCAGGTTTTTTTCAAATAGGTAGGTTAGGGTTATTTTTTTGATGACCCTAAAAACGAAACTGCTCCCAGAGATAGGTAGGTTAGGGTTATTTTTTTTTTGATGACCCTAAAAACGAATCTGCTCCCAGAGATAGGTAGGTTAGAGTTATTGGCTGACAGCGTTTGGTTTTTTACTTGCAGTTTTTTAGATTATGTTTTAATTTTAGTGTTTTTGATATTTGTTGTATGTGAAATACCTACAAGTAACAAATATAATTACTACATACAGTAACAAGAAAATATTATCCTAGATTAATCGACTCTAACAAACTCTACATCGCTACTTATAACGTAAGAACGCTATCTTCATACGAAAAACTAATAGAACTATGGGACGCAATGAAAAATGTAAAGTTCGACATAATGGGCATCTGCGAGGTCAGAAGAACAGGTTGTGTAATAGAAGAACATAAAGAATTTATACTCTGCACGATTGGTACCACACCTGGACAATATGGCGTCGGCTTCATCATAAAAAAATCACTCAAAAGCTCTATAAAAAGCTTTATAGGACTAACTGAACGAGTAGCTTTATTAAGAATGCTTATTGGAAATTTAGAACTTGACATTATTCAAGTGTACGCCCCAACTGAATCGGCGGAAGACGAAGAAATACTCCTGTTCTACGATACAATCTACGAGGCAATGAAATTGTCAGGGAAACACATAATTATCGTGGGAGATTTCAACGCCAAAATTGGCCAACCAAAGCTCGAAGAATACTTAGTAACAAAACAATACGGTTATGGATCAAGAAACGATAGAGGAGAAAAGCTGCTTCAGTTTGCATCTGAAAACAATTTCGCGATACTGATTACTTTCTTTAAGAAGAGAAATAATCGAAGATGGACATGGCGGTCACCAGATGGACGTACAAAAAACGAAATCGACTACATCTTATCAAATAAGCCAAAATGGTTTCAAAACGTCGAGGTAATCAAAACTGCTTATCCATCTGACCATAGATTAGTCAGAGGTACGGTAAAGCTCGAGCACAATAAAAAGAGCAGAATAAATTACAATAGATTACCCAAAAGCTCATTAAAAACCGAGACTGAAATAAATGCATACATAGAGTCATTAGAACACGCCAAGGCCGATCTCTTTGACTATGACGCCAACACAACGGTACAAAACTACCACGACAGTATTGTAAACGTCATCGAACGAAGCCTTGAAAAAGCACATGAAGCAAGTAAAAATATACCTAAAAAATCTATCATTACTGACCGGACAAAAATGTTAATAAAACGCAGGCAAGAGCTACAAAATATCAAACCAAAAACTTCATTAATTAAGAAAGAACTAAGTGCACTCTATAAACTCACAAAAGCATATATAAGAAATGACTACAAAACACATAGACAGGAAGTTATTAAAAAACATCTTGCTCTATCAGGAAGTATCAAAAGAGCGTATAAAGAACTGACAACACACAAAAACTGGATCGAAGGAGTCAAAGCCTCGGGAAAAACAACGCAAAACAGGAGCGATATTTTAATGGTAGCAAGCAATTTTTATAGAGCACTCTACAAAGAAAAACTGCCCATAAATGACTGCCAATGTGAACAAGACTCAAACTATAACGTAGTCGAAGTTGAAGAAATCACCGAAACAGAAGTGATACAACAAATCAAAAAACTAAAATTAGAAAAGAGTCCCGGGCCCGACAGAATTACTAACGAGGCGATCAAGCATGCCGCAAAAGCTCTGGCTCATCCGCTAGCACATCTATTTAACATGGTAATAAAAACCGCCCAAACACCTAATCAGTGGTCAGAGTCGAATATTATTCTTTTATACAAAAAGGGTGATCCTGAAGACATTGGAAATTATCGACCCATAAGCTTACTTCCGAGTCTCTACAAACTTTTCTCTTCAATAATTGATAAAAGAATAAGCAAGACCGTAGAAAAGAACCAACCAATAGAACAGGCGGGTTTTAGAAGCGGGTTTTCTACTATAGACCATGTTCATACTGTAGAGCTCCTAATTGAAAAATATCAAGAGTTTAGAAGGCCATTGTATATCGCTTTTATAGACTACCAGAAAGCTTTCGATACTCTTTCTCACTCTTCTATATGGGAATCACTGAAAGCTCAACATGTAGAGACTCAATATATTAATGTGCTAAAATATCTGTACAAAAATAGTATAAGTAGAGTGCACCTAGAGACGATCGGCCCGCCCATACGAATTGAAAGGGGCGTACGACAGGGCGATCCTATATCCCCAAAGTTATTTATTGCAGTTTTAGAATCAATAATAAGAAAACTAAAATGGACTCATATGGGCATACGAATAAATGGCAAATACCTTCACCACCTTAGATTTGCTGATGACATCCTGCTCGTTTCTGAACGGTTCTCGGAAATAGACTACATGATACGTACTTTACAGACAGCTAGCAGAGAGACGGGACTTGAAATAAATTTTAAAAAGACAAAAATCATGACAAATAGCAAAAAAATTCCACTTATTATAGAAGGCATCGAAATAGAATACGTTAATGATTTCATATATCTTGGCAAACAAATTTCTTTCGACAGAAGCAACAATGAACGTGAAGTAGAGAGAAGGATAAAGATTACGTGGAATAAATTTTGGAGTCATAAAGAAGTACTCAAGAATAAACACTTACCGATTCATTTTAAAAGGAAGATTATGGATTCGTGTCTGCTTCCATCACTTACATATGGCGCACAAACTTGGAAATTCTCGAATAATATAAAAAACAAAATAAGGACATGTCAGAGAAGCATGGAACGCAGTATTACAAACATAAAGAAGATACAAAAAATTAGACATACACTGATTAGGAAAAAAACAAATGTGATAGACGCACTAGATTACGCAAAAAAGTTGAAATGGAAGTGGGCAGGCCACGTCGCACGGATGGTGGACAAAAGATGGACAAACCAGATAACTACGTGGCCCGGACCAATAGGCAAACGTAGAGTTGGAAGACCTTACATGCGATGGTCGGAGGACATTGCTAAAATCGCTGGACAAAAGTGGACTCTAACAGCACAAGACAGATCTAACTGGCACTCTCTGGAGGAGGCCTTTACCCGAGAAGGGGTTCTTGCTACGTAGGAAATTAGGAATATGCTTATTGGTATTTTAATTTAATTTTTTGTGAAAAATAATGACATTACGAATTATTATTTATTACTATTTTACTATCATAATTATAATGTTTATTCCTCTTTAAACTAAGTTGACTTTGTAACTACTTTGCAAGAAATAAAAGGCTTTTTATTTTATTATTTATTATCCTAGATATTTAAAAGAACGAAAACTATAAGGAAAATATTAATTTAAAAATATTAAAAATAGGCGATTGCGGAAGAAAACCATTGGGAAAATATGGGAACGGAGTAATTGCTACCGAGAATGAATGATTTCGGGAAATTATGGGCAACGCAAAATATGAGAATGGAGTAATTGCCTCGAAGAAAAAATGATTTTCGGAAATTATGGGCCACACTCGCGCACGAAGCTTCTTAGTTGCAGTTTACAGGTTAATAATTCAAAGGTAATGTTGGTTTCCTAACATAAGTAGAGTTAGACCAAGAAAAGTCTGCAGAGATTTTGACACTGGCACAAATAACATTGGAACTGCGTGTGCTGTCAAAATCTCTGCAGACTTTTCTTGGTCTAACTCTATCCACTTTTCTATACAATTAGTATGGCGACGTGTATACTTAAGGGGCATCGACCGTACACTGACATCGGGATGATATTTTTATCATGTTATTTAGTAGTCATCGTGCGTCTCGCTTGCGCCAATACATGTACGGACAAGAACGAGTGAAATGCACGATAAACTAAATGACATCAGTTAGATGTCTTTCTGATATCAGTGTAAGTTTGAATTGGCCTGTTAGCCAAAAATTGTTTCGTATGTCCATATGTTCTACTCTACAGGTCGCATATTTAAACCAATTCCCGAATTTTGTAAGCAATTGATAGTTAAGTTTTTATGGTCAAATTAGATTCTCTAAATTCTTCAAAACAACGGAACCATACATTTATTCAGTTTTAAACTCTGCTCGCGAGGTCTACAGCTCACAGAGCCACTAGTTTAGATGTTTAGAACTTATTGCTACTTGAACAGCACACGGCATACAATTGACCTCATATCGATAATCGATTAACATTTCATCCACTTTATATCGACACGCAATTATAAAACAAGCGATAAAGCTTATCATTTATCGACCTCCCTATTCAACAAGCTACTTTTAACTTTATGCGTAATTGAAGCAAATTACTCGAATAATTGGCTAAAAGATAATTATGATCATAAACCTTGGTTCTTATTCAGTGGGTACATTCTAAACACACATTATTCAGAACAGCAGTAAACGTTTATTGCGGCCTTTATTCAGGGAGGGTTCAGGATTTAAAAATATGATACAGACATGATATCTTGGTGTATCTAATGTTAGTTACACTAACAGTTCAAGAGAGACTCGCTGAAATGAATATCATGAGATAAACATTTACTAAAAGCGATCCCTTATATACATTTATACAATTTATAAGTATTTATCATCTTCATCATACGTATCGGGGTTTTTTGTACGGGAATGTTTTACTATTTTAACATTTCTAAGCACATTTGGAGCTTACTACCTGTTTTTAATTTATAGTTTGGTAAACATTTTACAATAAACAAAGTTACAAATACACAAAATCATTCCCGCACCAAAAACCCCATGGATGTTTATCATTCAAAATCCTCACTTGAAATTCAATGCTATCAATCAACATGAGCAAACAACTGTATCACATGTGGATAAAATGCAACTTTATATCAGTTTTTGAAGTAGAAAGAGAGCCTTTACGAGCTGGTCTGGTAAAAATATATATGAAAAGTAGTTTCTTAGAAAAACTTAAAAGAACTGCGAACACAGAAAATAAAATGAAGCAGAGGAAAAGCTTCAGAAGCTCATTACAATGTTAATCCAGGGCTTGGAGTTCGACGCTCACGAAAATGTTGAATATTTCCTCAGGAAACTTTCGAAATATTTATAAAGTTATGGAATTTCAAGATAGGTATTTTTACATTTTCAAACTACGCCTCGGAAACTTTGTCTGTTTTATCATTTTATGCATCATATTTTATGTTCTCCTGACGGCACGAATATCAATATAACAGAGTTAAAATTAAGCAAATTTAAAACCCAGTCAGGCGTGGCTCACTCCGCAATTTCGTCACGTCGCTACAAGTACGCTACATGCGGCCCACACCAATTTTGGTGTTTAGCAGTAGATGGTAGTAACTAGTAGCGCACCACTACGGAACGGACGCCGGCTCGCGTATACCTTCTACCTGTCGTAATAGACGCGTTTTGTTAGAGAGTGAACCTTCTGTACCTAGTACTACGTCATAATGTCTATTATTTATTCTGTGACCCAGTCGTCAGGCGGTTAAGTTAGGATGTATACCTATACAGGTACCTATACCTAAGCGATATAAATGTTACCTACTTGAATGTTCATGTCAAATTTCATAATATATCCGAATGTGTTTTTAAAATGAGAGCGTAACTTCTGTCGTATGGCGGCGGCTAGAGTTAGACCAAGAAAAGTATGCAACGATTTTGATAGTACATGCAGTGCAAGTGTTATTTATACGTCATAATTTCATAGAAGTTTGACGTTTAAAATAATACTTGCACTGCGTATACTATCAAAATCGTTGCAGACTTATCTTGGTCTAACTCTAGGTTCGTATGACTCTTCAAAATGCACAAATCAAAGTATTCAATAAAATAATTGGATATAGTTACGTAAAAACTTAGCAAAGAAGAGATATTTTTGCTGTATCGTACTCGTAATCACTTGGGACATTGCGAAGAATTTAATTCAATCCACGACAACATACATTAGCCCTAATGATAAACTTTGTACAGTATAAGTATATGTTTGAGCAGTTAATTCACTTCAAGATAATATCGGGACATTATAGGTAGTACAATTTTTACAGGGGTTTAGTAGCGATGCAGTCACGATACAGTATTGATGTAGTTGCGATCCTGTCGCTGTTCATATTTCTCTACTAAATTACTCATATTCAAAGTAAAAACGTTGCAATGGCATCGAAAACTGAGGGCCTACCGCGAACATCGAAATCGAAATTTCGTTATCTGCTTCTCTATCGCTCTTTACATTCGAAGGACCGGTATTGAGATTTTTCGTTATTACATTTTTATTTATTTGATTGGGTCAAATGTTATAACTTACATATGAACCACTTCCTGGTAGTCGATTCTGAATTCCGATAACCATGCAGTAATATGCTAATATGGAGCTGATTTGATGATGCAGTCGGAATGTAGCCTTCGGAACTCGATGGAAAAACAAACGCATAGTATCGAGCTTCATAAGGAAAGTCTTGAAAGGTACTTGCAAATGAGAATACGAGTAGGTAAGTACAGTTAGCAAGAACATTTTTGATAGTAACTTGTTTGTAGTGATTATACTGCGTATTTATATTGCGCATGTAATAACAATGTTAATGTTTAATACGATAATGACCGTTGGTTACTGTAATCAGCGGATTGTTGTTAACCAATTACGTGCCTCCAAGGTTGCCGCGGTGCCTTACATGAGGCCGTATATATTGACCATTGTATTGCAGTAAATGCATTGAGTTTAGGTAGGCCGGGGCTAATTTGTAAGATTTTCGATTGATATTTTTTTTGTGTAATAGTAATAATAGTATTAAATCGTAATACTTAGTATAATGTTACATATCTACGGCAGTAAAGTAAGAAATGTCTCAGATACGAGTACCATGTGTTTGTCGGCCGAAGCGAAGACGAGGTCTACAAAGATGTGATCTGAGGATTATTTACTGGCCGAAGTGTGTATACCATTTTTACTACTCTTGTAAATGTTTTCCTCCCAAATCCCTGACATATATGTGACGTTCCACGGGAAAAGGTACCTTATGAGGGTTTCTAGTTTCGGAGATATGAAATGTTTTGTAAAGAGGTGAAAAAATGCTCAATTTTTTTTTATTGTGTGATCTGAAACCTTAATGCGTAACGTTTGTTTACCTGTTTTTATTTTTGTTATAAGTTAGTTATAAGCCTAGTAATGTCGTCTCAGAGTTTAGTAGAAAAGGTACCTTATGGAAAAAAGATTGAAAATTCCCAAAAAAACTAGTCAATACGGGAAAAGAAGTTTGGTAGATTGGTAACTGTATTAGCATTCTGCAAAACTAATTTGATAATTTCAGTTCTGGTTGGGGCGCCTCGCAAATATTATAACCGTACATAGACCGACATCACAAATCCAAGTAGATTGCTATTAATACCAAAGTTACTCTCGTCAAGTCTTTCTTAACTAGAATAATCTTCATTTGGTTTGGTCGCATGCAGTAAATCAGCCTTTGGTTTGCTGAAAAATGCCAATACCCGACGCATTACCTTATGGAATATCTGAGGTCATTGAACCTCAATGCCGCTTATCTTCAATAGCAACCGAAATATATTATTGATAAGAAATAGACGATTTATACCATCTTAACCCCAAAATATTATTAGTTTATCCTAACTGTTCCATCATCATCATGCCTCATCATGTAACTTGACCACAAGGTACCTTTTCATTACATACAAATTATTGGTCTTTTTTAAGATTATTATGACGAAGAACTAATTAAATTTGGGGCAGTTTAATGTAAATTAATATTTTCTATTCATAAAAGATAAACTGTAATATGATTGATATTTTGTAGTGATGTATTATTAGATTTATTTCCATAAGGTACCTTTTCGTAAATGTATGGAGCAAATACTGTTATTGTTATGTAAGTTTAAAGTGGCATAAGGGGTTAAATATAGTATTTAGTTGGGGTTTTAGGATTTATTTCATTTGAATGACAGAATTTCTTTCATATGTGCTCAGAAAAATTGATTGTGTGTCACATTAAAAGTAAAAATATTCAATTTTGTGATTTTATATGAAAAAGTCAGAAAATACATTTTCACCTCTAAATCGGTATTGTTTTTTGCTTAAACTGTCTGTCAGTGTCGTTTTCTAATAGATAAAATTTAAATCTTGAGAGCTCATTGCAATCAATCGTAAAAATGAAATAAAACTTTATTTTCAAGAGATTGGTTAGTATACACATAAATCAGTCGATATCAAAAGTTTCTATTTGCATTACAGAACAAGTCGCA
Source organism: Cydia splendana (assembly GCF_910591565.1). NCBI lineage: Eukaryota > Metazoa > Arthropoda > Insecta > Lepidoptera > Tortricidae > Cydia > Cydia splendana. The sequence continues at coordinate 573,322 of NC_085978.1, read as the reverse complement.
ATATTTTTTTAATCTCAGATATATAAGGTATTATTATTTGTAGTCAACTATGTAACTTACTTCAGGAACATAGTTTTTTAGGCGGCTAAACTTAAAACTTCTCTATCGTAAAGTTGCTCATTTCACAACATTATTTTCAAAAAATCATATCTCTGTAACTACGCAACCTAGAAGGTTGATCTTTTGTGTTATCGATAGCTTATTTATTGTAGATTACTGGGGTATGCATAACTCCATACCCGCCATAAGGTACCTTTGACCGTGGGACGTCACATATAATGTGCATGTACATATTTACTCAAACACAACCAGGTTTTTAAATGCATTAAGTGGTTCATGTTTTAAGGTGCATAAGCCTTTCATTCGATTAAGAGTTAAGAGAGTGATTCGTCACTGTCCACACATACTTTAGCACAATGGATGTGAGTGGCAGCTGTGTTCGGTTCTGAAAGGGTTTAAGAGCCAAACAATTGCATGTAGCACCTTGGGTGACAGGAAGAAAAATAGTGTGAATAAAAAAGAAGTGCAATGTAGAAAGTTGGCCCAAAAATACAATTTTATTTCTTGCTTAAATGTTTTTTTATTAGCATTAAAAACTAGAATTACAATTACTTAATACTATTAGAAGTATTAGAACAAATTAATTTATTTTCAGAAAAAAAATTAATTTGTTTTTATTTCCAGTAGAAACACTACTATATAAATTATAAACTGAAATAAATGTCATATAATACTAAGAAAAAGTGACCAAGGCCTCCAGTGCCCCAGACTGGAATCGAACCAGCGTCCTCTGCTATCGCGGCAGGTGCCTGTGCCATACGGCCACCGGGCCACCTTAGGGCACCTTACCTTAGCACCTTAGGGATGGCCAGGGGGCGCCATAAGCATAAGGAAAAATTCGACCTATGCCGCTGTTGCCCGGTGGCCGAATGAAACAGGCACCTGCCGCGATAGCAGAGGACGGTGGTTCGATTCCAGCCTGGGGCACTAGAGGCCTTAGTCACTTTTCTTAGTATATAACATTTATTTCAGTTCACAATTACTTAATTTAAAATAAAAACGAATTATCTTCAAATTATCATCGTTTTGCTTTGAACACACGTTTGTGAACCTGGCTATAGGTACCTTTCTAATAATTCACGCTTGGACTGTACCAACTGCCAAGTGTATCTCCAGTTACCGTATGTCACTGAGTGCAGTTGCACTTCCACGATATATTACTCCCTCCTGATGCTATAATGTTCTTGCACTGTTCCTTTACGATATATTACAGGCTCCCTGAAGATATACTGTTATTTTCTGTTGAGCAAACAATTCTCCCTTTATTACTGTACCGCCTGATTGAAAATAATGTTTCTAATTAAGATATGTATTTACATAATATAAATTTGCATAAGAGCTCAGTTCTGGATAATTTATTAATTTCTACCAACTATCCCAACTATTCCGAACAAGAAAACACACACACTTGTATTAAAAATTTTAAAAACCATCAATTAGAATGTACAGTGAAATAGTTACATCCAATACCAGTATTTCTAACATTGTCATATTAAAAACGTAATTTCGCCAGAGTTTTTGTCCCTGCACCCATGAATGGAAATGTCATTCCGACGTTTCTAGGGAACTTACAAATTCTAAAAACCAATTACAGTTTTTTCCCTCTCCCGCTGATAGAGCGGCGCTGCAATAATTGCATTCGACCAAGGTGCATTGCAATTTTAAAAATACGATTTTGATTTGATATTCTAAGTGCATCTTAATTCTTGGTCGCAGTGAATCATGGTCTGACCTGCATGGTCGTCCTATGTTCATTATAATTCAGTTAATAATACAATGAATTACATTTAAGAAGAAACAAGCTAAACATTTTAAATAGGTACTTACATAAGCATCAGTAAACATATTTAGATTAAAAAGAAGAAGTTTTAAATTAAGATTCTTAGGTGTAACCGGATTAAACCAGAAATTTAGTACTTACCGATATTCTTTGCATACAAATTAACCGGTATTAATTTCGATATCTCTATTCTTAAAGTATATTTTTTGCATTTTATTACCTATATTATTCTATTTTACTATTCTAGAATATCAAAGATTTTATGCAAATGTAACACGGTTTTATGATTTTTAGTTAACCCGGAACGAAACGTGGTTTGAAATATGTGTTTAATCTCAAAAGGCATAAATGTAACACCTCGTATAAGTGTCAAGTATATCAAGTCGAGCAACTGAAAGCTAACTTAGAGAACTGAAAGCACATTAAGCTCCGTTTCACGTCGTAAGCTCTGTGTGCCAAGTTGGGAATGTCATTTATCCCGCTTTGTAAAATGTTGCATGTTGCCTTACTTTATGTTCTTAGTTTAAGTATGTTATACCGGGTGTGGCCTGTAATACGAGCAAAAAATTAAGAGCCAACAGGAGTGGTCATTCCTCCATACAAACGTAGTCCTCGTTTTCCTCCGTGGTTTTTGAAGCTAGAGCAATGATTTTTTCAACACAGATTAATATTGTCAATATCTGTGTCGGACCGTTTTGCTTTTTTTGATATTTTTGTTTTTTAAGGCGCTAGAGCCCTTCAAAAACGGCCAAAATGGCCTAATAGACTATGCCGCAATGAGAGGCGTGGTATTCAAAACTGATATCAATTAGCCAAAAAAGCAAAACGGTCCGACACAGATAATTTCATAATCATTTAGATTTCCAAATTTGGTTACGATTGGTTAAGTTTTGGGGGCGGAAAAAGAGGACTACGAAACCTCGATTTTTGTCATTTTTACGCAGGATTTTTCGCCTCAGCTGCAGTTGTCCCTATCGCACTAATTTTAGGGGCGGAGTCAAGTTTCTAAATACGTACACAGCCAGAAAAGTGATGGGCAATAGTCGACATTTAATGTCGATAATCTAGTGATGTAAGAAGTTATCGATAAACCGTCTTGTGTGAAAATATCTAGATCCTAAGATACAAGGGGTTTTGGGTTGAGAGTAGGGAACACATTTTTGTAGTTATGATATACAATCTATTATGAACTTTTTGATTCTAATATTTCAAATTAGAAATCAAAATCAAAAATATTTTATTGCATGGTTAAAATGGGTTAACAAAATTTTTAGGTACCTACAGGCACGCTTCGTAATTGTCGAGCAATTTAGGGTCCTAGCTGAATTGGTTGTTCCATACTTACTCGTGCTCTATGGAATGTCCAATTTAGCTAGAACCCTAAATGGCTCAACAATCACGGAGCGTGACAGTACTAATGATTCATGTTCTGTATATCCTGCCCTACAATGGCGTTAATATTTGGTTGTCATGTCTATACTTCGTTTTTAAGCATTATTGAAAAAAAAAGTAAATACTAATATTAACCACTAAGTACATAACTATTACAAAAAAAGCTAAATAATTATACGATTGCATGCTTAAAAAAGACACGTCACCTTCACTCTAATGCTAAACAAACGAAGAATAAGAACTAACAGCGATAAGACCGCCTGTTGCTACCTTTATCTACATTGTAAATCGGTTTTAGGGTTCCGTACCCAAAGGGTAAAACACGGGACCCTATTACTAAGATTCCGCTGTCCGTCCGTCCGTCTGTATCTCTGTATCTCACGAACCGTGATAGCTAGACAGTTGAAATTTTCACAGATGATTTATTTCTGTTGCCGCTATAACAACAAATACTAAAAACAGGATAAAATAAAAATTTTAGTGGGGCCTCCCATACAACAAACGTGATTTTTGACCGAAGTTAAGCAACGTCGGGCGGGGTCAGTACTTGGATGGGTGACCGTTTTTATAAATAATGGTACGGAACCCTTCGTGTGCGAGTCCGACTTGCACTTCACCGGTTTTTTTTTTAATTTGTTTTTATGTTTGTGGTGTAATAAAGAATATTTTAGAGTCAGACCAAGAAAAGTCTACAGCAATTTTGATAGCACACGCAGTGCAAGTGTTATTTATATGTCATAATTTCATAGAAGCGACGTTTGAAATAATACTTGCACTGCGTGTTCTATCAAAATCGCTATAGATTTTTCTTGGCCTAACTCTACTTTAAATTACAAAGTAAGGCCTAAATTATAAAATAAGGCCCATCAATGTTTTTTTTTTGTGTTTATTAAACTTGATATTTTGTCTATAGTATTAGCGGACATGGCCTCAAAATTTAAACCCGCTTAAGAATCGGGCCTTATTTCGTGCATTATATACAATACTACCCATTTTTGTGTAGTCATTATTTATACTATAGAAGCATTGTTTGAGTAGCCAATTATTTAAACAGTATTTTTTTAAAGGGCAACGGTGGCAATATTTTAAGGTCTGGATAATAAGATACAGATCTTAATAAGGATATCAATGTAAGTGAATGTTACCATGACTACCAAACAAACAAATGTGATAGAATTTGCCAGCTGGCATTGTAACATTCAGACAGTTACCTATGTACCTAATCTGAAATATGAATAAATTAGTAATATTTTAAACAGGAAAGTAAACCGAATTTTGGCCTTTTGCTGGACACAATCACAATAGTAATTTGTTTTACAAGAGGGCAAAGTTTATCGCCACCGGTTGATGCATTTGCAGCACCAATGGTAGAAAATGCAAGCTCATCATCAACTGCATAATCGACGTTTGATATGACTATTGAATCCGAGCTTTTTGATCATGAATCATGATAAAACAAAATTTTAGAAGGTCGCAGAATAGTGGATTTAAAATATTTATTTTCTGTGATCTCAAATATCAGGCACGATCATACAAATTGTACATTTGCTGAACTTGCCTTTGTCATTGAAAGACGTAAGGGTTTACACAGAGAATATATATTTAAGTGTAATATGTGCAAAAAAAAGGAAACGATACACTCTGAAGACCCAAAAAGAAAATGTTAGTAAATACTGCTCCTCCCCATGGTTACTTGGTTCCTTATTCAACCTACCTGAAATTAAACGAGTAGGTTAATAAATTATATCATTTTACATTATAAAGTTAAATGTTTAGGTATCTCAATCACTTACTCACTGGTGGACATGGACGCAAAAATTTTTCCCATCTACTTATACTATCTTATAAAAAATGAAATTTTGAAAATTAGCACGCTTAAAGTTCGTTTTTTTTTGCATTAAGGTAACAGATTTTGACATGTCTTATTAAAAATTACCATTGAAAAATAAGTCATAGCAAATATGTTAGAATTATAAATCATATTAATGAGCAAGAGCACCCTAAACCGGCGAGCGTGTATGAGGAATGTTATGAATGTGAAGGAAGCGAAAGTGGTATGTCGAATCGTAGCAAGTGGAAATCCGTGGTCTCTGCCTACCCCTCCGGGAAATAGGCGTGATTGTATGTATGTATGTATGTATGTATTAATCATATACTTTTTTATATTCTTTTGCTTTCATAAGTAATATAAACTCATTTTTGAAAGCGTTTTTCAATAATTATTAATAAAAAGACACGTCATGATTGTTTACCTTCTTTCTAATGCTAAAAAATAACGAACTATAATAACCGGGCCTTATTTGGTACAGAACCTTGATTTGATAGGTACATCGGATATTCTGGGCCCCTGAGTTTGTTACGTAAAGGACAAAATGGTGACATGTGGTTAGAGCTGATACTGTTAAACTAGTGGTTCTGTGCGCTAAGTATAAAAAATAAGCTTCAGCGAACTCATTAAGCCTAGAAAAAACCCTACACCCTACTGCCACTTAAGTCAGTCTTGAGTCTTTGAATCAATTTCAGTAGTAGTACTACTACTACTAAGGTACTTGGAGGTAATAAGGCATATAGTAGGTATAATAAGGCCTACCTGAAAAATAATGTTCTTACAACAGTGTAACCGTGTTAGTTATTTGAGTAACATATATGTAAAGTGATACAATTAAAAGCTAACAGCAAACCAGTACATAAATTATATCTTATGTACTTCTTATGAATTACACTCTTATAAAGGTTTCGGCTAATTACGCTTAATTACTTGAATAAAGGTAAATGAATTGCGTGCGGTCCAATAGGTAACCACAACTCACGGAGTCCAAAACAATAAGCTGATCAGCAAAGTCAAGTAAACAAAGCCAAGTCACAGTAGTAGAAAGATTATCGAGTTCCGTAAACGTAAGCCGGGTCAAAAAATTCAATCGCAACACAGTAAGTAATAAGTGAACGCCTCGTGGCAGTAACGCACGAAAAATAACATTGCAAATTGTCGGCAATGAGGCGCGCGCGGGTGCAAGCGTACGCATCTGTGTGCGTGCATTACACACACAAATACAGTCTCTCACGCCCCGTCAGAGCGACGGGTATATTCAGCTTGAAATCTCAAAATTGACTTTTAGCTCAGCTCCCGTTTCGTCTTAAACTGTAGGCTGTACTCCTCATACTGACCAACATTTGTCCAGCAACTTTTAAAAATAACTTGTGGTTTGATTTTTAATACACTTTAAAGTTTATTCTAAGACGCAATGTATTGCGAATTTTGTTACGTTTAAGGCAAGCAACGTCCATCACAAATGATATGGCATAGCGATGGCGTCCATTGAAGATAATATTTATTTTGTATGAAAAATAGGAAGTCTAAATACTTCATAATTTTTAAAAGTTCTTTAACAGAAGTGTCAACGTTTGAGGAGTACAATCTATGTTTTAATTAAGTATTTGCTCGTGTTACAGGCCACACCCAGTATATTTTAGTTTAAAACTGTTGATCTTTTGTGTTATTTTGACTAAAAACTTACCTATTTGAATTTTCGTCTGTGTTATATTTTTAATGCTATAATATTCTACTAGGTACTCAAAATACCAAAATACCAACCTAGAGCCTCTTAAATACAGTCTCAATGTTTATCCTACCCCTATTAAAGTTGTAAACAGAAGGTTTACAACCAACAATAGGCCTAAATAAAGGTCTTTTACTGCTTAAGGACCCTTTCACGGGTCCGAGGCAAAGAAGCACTCGGCTTAAGCATGCCAACAATAGGCCTGGGCAGAGACGAGTAAGTTTTAAAGACTGTCAATATCACAAATGTCCAAAGTCCGGAAATCTTCCAAAAAGTTGGGGTAGTATGTATGTATGTAAACACTTTTTTACATGAGCCATTTTATTTAAAGTTGTCCCCTACACTTTTTTCAAAATTAGGATTTTTTATGTTATTTCTAATCAGAATCACGAGCTCTTTCTATCCTAATAGGAGAAAAAAAGTGTCCCAAGGTTTTTTTCCTATTCCGTTACCATTTTTTCATAGACTTTGTATGGCGGTTTCGGAATGGAAAGATCGAAAAATGTATGGAAATCTTGGGACACTTTTTACTCCTATTAGGGTCAAAAGAGCTCATGATTCTGAGTACAAATAACATAAAAAATCCCAATTTTGAAAAAAAAGTGTAGGGGACAACTTTAAAAAAAAAATAACCGCCGAAAAAAAACTAAAAGGAAATAAAAAACCGGCACTAACACGAAACGAGTCGACCAACAAAAACAATAGCACACTGAAAAGAAAAAAATAATTATTTTGTCTTCAATAACGCAAGTGAATACCTATGAACTATGTATATGTCGTAGTCAGATCGTATAATCCGCCGTATTACATTACGGCTAGCCGTTATCAAAAACAGGGGCGTTTTGAAATGCGGCGGTTCGACGATTAGCCGGATTGTCATTGCGATACGTTCTTCAATAAGGCGGCCAACGTTTAGCCGCATCGTACTACTATTTTAGATTGTAGAGTGACCAGTTCTTTCGGTCGCCTACGTAACCGGAGTTTGACAATATTTGCAATTTAATTTATTTTTACCATGGTCCCACCGCACTACATGTGTTTCTTTTCCAAAACATTTCCTTCACAACTTAAATAGACGGAGCCCCGCAAGCGGGGCTCCTATTTCTGGGCGGTTTGCCCTTCGGGCATCTGAAGCTACCTAACGAACCTAACCTACTTACCTACCTACGCTTTTTTCCCCAAAGTGTAATGTTTTCACGGACGTCTCACTAAATCAATAGGTAGGTAGGTTAGGTTCGTTAGGTAGCTTCAGATGCCCGAAGGGCAAACCGCTCAGAAATAGGAGCCCCGCGAAGCGGGGCTCCGTCTAGTTAAGTTGCGAAAGAAATGTTTTTTGAAAAGAAACAGTCCGACGAACTCCAGATTTGATGGACACCCCAGCGTTTGTCAGGCAGCGCCACGGGTGTTAAAAATGGGAACTAAAAACTGTCAAAGCGGCGGCTAATGACTCGCTGTATTACATTACGGCTAGCCGTGTTGAAGAACGTATGGCGCCGAATACATTCCGGCGGATTTTCATTCAGCCGCATTCAATCCGGCTAATCGTTAAACCGCCGCATTTCAAAACGCCCCTGTTTTTGAAAACGGCTAGCCGTAATGTAATACGGCGGATTATACGATCCGACTGCGACATATATACATACTTCTGAAATCAATCACACAAATCTGCGTATTTATATATTTGCAATCTGTTATTTTTGGAGTCGGTGCAGGTGCTTCACTAAGGTGCTCAAGTTTGTTTGAGGCTGGCACCGACTCCAAAAATAACAGATTGCAAATATATAAATACGCAGATTTGTGTGATTGATTTCAGAAGTATGTATATACATAGTTCATAGGTATTCACTTGCGTTATTGAAGACAAAATAATTATTTTTTTCTTTTCAGTGTGCTATTGTTTTTGTTGGTCGACTCGTTTCGTGTTAGTGCCGGTTTTTAGGGTTCCGTACCCAAAGGGTAAAACGGGACCCTATTACTAAGACTTCGCTGTCCGTCCGTCCGTCCGTCCGTCCGTCCGTCCGTCCGTCCGTCCGTCCGTCCGTCTGTCACCAGGCTGTATCTCACGAACCGTGATAGCTAGACAGTTGAAATTTTCACAGATGATGTATTTCTGTTGCCGCTATAACAACAAATACTAAAAACAGAATAAAATAAAGATTTAAATGGGGCTCCCATACAACAAACGTGATTTTTGACCAAAGTTAAGCAACGTCGGGAGTGGTCAGTATTTGGATGGGTGACCGTTTTTTTTTTTGCTTTTTTTTGTTTTTGTTTTTTTTTGCATTATGGTACGGAACCCTTCGTGCGCGAGTCCGACTCGCACTTGCCCGGTTTTTTATTTCCTTTTAGTTTTTTTTCGGCGGTTATTTTTTTTTGTTAAAAAGTTTTTATTTTATAATTTTCTGTGGCTATAATTTATACAAATTATTACATGCTTAATTTTTGATTACTTTTAAAATAGCTACCTACCTTGCTTTAGCTATTAACTGTTATATTAATAATCCTACTTTAACTATTATGTTCTGTAATATAAATAAATTACCCCTATTTTCCCACCCTTAGGGTAGGATTTTTTTCCAAATTTTTATTATTATTACGACTACTCTGTAAAAGGTTATGCGTGGGCATACGTTACAATCGGTGAGTGAAAAAATCAATCATCCCCTATTTTCCTACCCTGAAGGTTGGATTTTTTTTTCCAAATTTATATGGGACCAACTTCGGGGTATACCCTTTCCAATAAAAAAATAATTATCAAAATCGAACACCTCTGTAAAAAGTTATGCGTGGTCATACATTAAAAAAAAAAAAAAAAAATATATATATATATACGCGTCGACTTGAGAACCTCCTCCGTTTTTTTTTTCGTCGGTTGATAAAATGGCCCACATATCCCTATAAGGGATCTAAAAAAAATATAGGGAAGTTCTCGGAAATTTTAGCAATATTCACAGGAATCAAAGGAAACTTTTATTCTGGAAGAAGACATTTTTGATTTTTATAAAATACTTGTACAATGTATGACAAATATCCAACATTGTTCCAATTGGAAGTTTCGTAACTTTGGAAAAAAATTGACGGCACGAATCTCCATACACTTATCAAATACCTACATTGATGATGCGATGCGAATGATGCCGCTTATACAGGTATTTTATTCATAGCCTCAATTACATCCCACTGCTGAGGAAAGGTCCTCTCTTGTGTTATTTCTCACAAAAAGTTCATCAATTGACGATTATACGCGTCTATTTTACCCTATTTGCTTTCACTTTCGTACTGTAGTATCCAAACCACTGATTGGACTTAGATCGCTGAGCGGACCGCAGGAAAATGCTGACTCCACTAGAAAGAAGATCTGTTATTCCCACAATATTATTATGTTTTCACGTAAGAAAATAGTTGATCGCGTGTCGATTTTCGTCGACGTCAGACAGTTGTTGCCCTATGCTTTGTACGCAGATTGGCAGTCTTTCGTTTTCAGCTGTCTCTGTTTCGGGTTAATTTGTTTGTCGAAGCACGGTTATTTAAATTTTTAAATTGTGCTGAAAGCTTGGCTTTACGGGGTTGTTTTACGTCTTTTGTGCTACTTGTTTTTGTTGTAAGTATTAAGTTAATATTCACTCCTTAATTAAGTTAAAATGGTATAAAAAGCTATTTATTTACAAATAAGATATATACAATGGTATTACTAAACGAAATTAAAAACTAGCTGAGATCTAAAATAGGCCCTTGAAGCATTTTACCATAAGGATGTGGCGGCATTTCCTTGCTGTATCGCAATGCTGATACGTATTAATGGTATTCGAACTTTAATAAACATTTCATGAAGCTGAAAATTTGCATGCATATATAATATGATGGTACAATCGAACTGTTCTGATGACGGAAACAGGAGTTGGCCATAGGTACTCTGTGATAAAACAACGCAACCTAATTGTGTTTGGGGTTTTTAGAATAGTCTCGATGAGTATTAGTTGCCTGTTTAAAGAAAAGTACAGTCAGCGATAGAAGCTTGTACCAAACATGAAATTTTAGCCTAAAACTTATTTTATGAATGTTATTGATTCGAATAGTTCCAAAGATCTGTATTACCTAATTCATATTTTTTTAATATTTGAGGATCCACCCGGATACCATACTTTAGTTAGTCGGTAGAATGTTAGATAATCTGATTAGGCTTTGGTTTACCTGAAAACGATTTCAATATGATTAGTTTAATTTGTTAGTAAGGTATTCTAATTGGTCTAAATTCTGCCTCTCTCTTCAGATCAAACTTCACTGAGAATGCTCAAAGTAATTAATTAGTAGTGTTTAATTTGATTCCTCATTCTGACTTACGACCCATTTCTAGCTCATCTAGCAGGCTAATTCGACACTGATATCAGAATAACATCTAACTTTTTTTTTAAAGAAAAAATCATTTATTTACATACGAGATATATACAGTGGTACTACTAAACGAAATTAATAAGTTAATAAGTAGCTTAAATCTAAAATAGGCCCCTGAGGCATTGTACCAAGGATGCTGGCGGCATTTCCTCGCTGTATCGCATTGCTGATACGTTGTGCGAGGTAGCCGCCAGCTCTTCGGTCACCAGTTACGTCAACCAGACGCTTCGCGATTTCTGCGAACAACTTGTGCGCTGGGACCCCATAGACTTAGAGTTTCAACTCCAAATGGTACAAAATGGTACTCTCTACTGAGGCTCTTATATGTATTACGTTTTACAGCTAACTAATGTCATTCAGTTATGGTGAATTTCGCTTGTACTTCTCCGTGTCCGTGCATATTGGCGCGGGCGACAACTAAATAACATGATTATATCATTCTGATTTTATTGTATGTTCGAATTGGCATATACAATAAAGCGCGTATTTCGAAAAATGCATACCTCTCTCTCTTCCTAGCTATCCATCCCATATGGTGGTGGGGTCAGCTTTCCTGCTTAACCTTCTCCACTTCGCCCTGTCCACGACATCGTCCTCGGGTAACTTGCACTCACTCATGTCCTTTAGCACTACATCCTTCCATCTTGTTCTGGGGCTGCCCCTAATAGATCTTCGACCTGGGATGGAAAGTTGTAGTGCCAAATTTCCTACGGAGTCAGAAGGCCTTCTTTTTACGTGACCATAATACCATCGCAGCCTGCTCTCCTGCATTGAAAAATGCATACCTACTTTATAAATAGGTCACGTCAACCGGGGTGAATAGAGATGGCCGGGTTAATAGGGACAAAGCTTAAATGTGATTTACCCGACAATTTCTTAAAAAAATACCGATAAAAATTGTATCATATTAAATCTACTATTATATTCAATCGAATCATACAATCTGTGTAGATATTTTTTAAGAAATTTTCAGTTAAATCACATTTTAGGCTTTGTCCCTATCCACCCCAGCCATCTCTATTCACTCCGGTTGACGGTACCTATTTATAACGTAGGTATTCATTTTTCAAAATACGCGCTTTATATTTATAGGCCAATTCGAACATTTCGAACATATACTGACATCAGAATAATTTTTGAATCATGTTATTTAGTGGTCCCCGCCGCCATTTTTTTTTTTTTCAAATTTCATTTCATTTCCAATATGTACGGACACGGACAAGTACAAACTATCATTTGTCATCGATAACGCTAAGATATAACACTTGTAAAGAGTGTAGCGTGAGGATAGTAAGGGTAACATTCCATTTCTGACCGCAGCTGCACTACTAGTACGATCTACGAACGCGTCGGTGTTATTGTCAATTTCCATAGTAAAATGAATGGTAGTGCTGCTTGCTGTCGTTGGAAATGGACTGTCACCTTAAGACACTTATCATACATCTTTAATCGAGCACTAACTGCCAAGGCAACCCTTACATACATAATTATCTTTGATCTTAAGTGTATTACAGCTATGAACCGTAAATGTCAAGGTGTCACTAAAACATGTGTTAGTAATCTAGCCTCTTGTTCAAATGTTCAGGCTCAGACGTTAGTGAAAACCAGGTTTAACTTGGACCTTATTGCGTGGGGATACGGTTGATATTTGAATGAGTTGTATAATGACAGTTACGGTTGTTATGTGTGGTAAGGTAGAACAATAACTCTAATTACTTGTAGGATAGTATGTAATTTGTGTCTTGGGGCTAAGGGCAACTGCACACTGTCTTGTATGGTAAACGTTGTATGGTAAAAGTTTCAGCCAAACACTCAAAAAAAGATATTTAGGGTACCTAAACTCGGGCTTTATTACAAGAGTTTTTGAAAGAAAAAGTTGATTTATTTATATATTTTTAACAGAATACATTTTTATAGCCTTAAGAAACATTTTCATTAATAAGTATTAATACTAGAAAATGTTTATATTGAAGGAAAAATGACAAAAATAAATGATATATGACAAATCACCGAAAACATACTCGGTGACTACCAGTGTGGCTTCCGCCAGAACCGCAGCACTGTGGATCAGATATTTCTGTTGAAACAGCTGATGGAGAAGAAATGGGAGTACGCACAAAATATCCACATGCTTTTTGTTGACTTTGCCAAAGCATACGACAGTGTTGACAGAGATACACTGTACAAGATTTTGCGGTACTTCAAAGTACCAGAAAAATTGGTGAACATGGCTATTGTAGCTACCAAAGTGAGCAAGATGAGGGTAAGAGCTTGCGGAGAACTGACGGCCGACTGGCCCTGACTATTGGCTCAAAACAAAAGGAATCTGGAAGCCATGGCTAGAATTGTGGAGCAGGAAGGGGAGAAGATAGGTCTCAGAATCAACCACCAGAAAACTGAATATCTCCAAATGAAAAGGTACAAGAACACCAGAGTGAAAAGAGAAGACCTAGTAGTCGGAGCAACCACCTACAAAGGTGTGGATCTTTTTAGGTACCTTGGTTGCACAGTAACTGATACCAACCGAAGGGAGGAAGAGATAGATATCCGAATCCAAAACGCCCTAAGATGCTCGGCAGCGCTCCATCGAGTCTTAGTGTCCAAGCTGATCAGTAGACCGACCAAGATTCGAGTCTACGAGATTGTAATTAGACCAATTTTGATGTATGGGTGTGAAGCTTGGACGCTGACTCAGAAAGAAGAGAGCAAGCTCTTAGTGGCGGAGAGGAGAATCTGGCGGAAGATTCTGGGGCCTATCAGAGAGGAAGATGGGACTTGGAGGCGAAGGAAAAATAGGGAGCTAGAGGAGCTTGTTGCGATGCCCAATATAATTGGCGAGATCAAAGCCACACGACTCCGCTGGCTCGGTCACCTGGAGAGGATGGGGGAGGATCGTGCTGTGAGAAGAGCGTATGTGGGGCACCCGGGCGGAAAACGTCCGTCGGGGCGTCCCAGATACCGCTGGAGTGACGAAGCCCAAAAAGACCTGTCCGCCCTCGGAATACCCAACTGGCGTGAAGTAGCGCAGAATAGGGCAGAGTGGCGCTCTCTTGTGTCAGAGGCCAAGATCCTCTTTGGGTCACTGAGCCAGTGATGTATGTATGTATGTATGACAAATCACCGCATCTGGCAAGACTAAAAACTTGCGACGGTGACCAAAAACTCAAAGTTTAAATCATTTATTATGACATAACTATGACATTTTATTAGTAAATAACAGTTTCAAAAGGGTTTCAGTTTCCAAAGCAGTGTTTTTTTCCATTTTTCCACTAATATAAAAAAATGTTAAATTTACAAAATGTATAATATGACACTTTTTCATACAACAAGAGCACATTGCAAAACCACACACTGACTATGGGATCAATAACCAAGACCAACAATTACAAACTACCCTCATAAATTTAAGGAGCCTTACTCGCAAGAGAGGGAACAAGTGGGTAGTAATGTTAATTAATCATTGGTGAGATTAATGACGTGAACCAGGAGCCTTGCCACGATTGCCTTCGCGGTGTCAAACTGACATATTCGCTAACATCTGCGTAACTTACTTTCTATACATCTCGCCGGCACTAAGAGGGACCGTGTTGGAGGGTCTGCCATCTTGTGGCCTGAATCGGAAACATATGAGCACATGTACATTGCCAAAGCAAGTGGTACCATCTACCGTTCTCGTCGGTACGTTTCCTTGTGCATAGTAGGTTCTGCCATCTTGTGGGCTACATCGGAAGCATAAACGACACATTTACGCCTCGCGCCAAAAATCGGATGGCTTCTATGCTCCTTGCTGTCCCTATAGTTCATGCACGCCCCCTATAGGTATGCGACTACGAGTGAGATACATAGAAAGTAAGTTACGCACACGCTAGCGAATATGTCAGTGTCAAACTGTTAATTTTCTTATGGATTTGATCTGATAACAGTTTCAAACAAGAAGTTAAAATCAAAATAGGGCTCTAGAAACAACCTCCGTTTCTAGTTATAGCGTTTTGTAATGGTTTTGAACTGTTTTTAGGGCTCCGTACTCAAAGGGTAAAAACGGGACCCTATTACTAAGACTCCACTGTCCGTCTGTCTGTCTCTCTGTCACCGCGCTGTATCTTATGAACCGTGGTAGCTAGACAGTTGAAATTTTCACAGATGATGTATTGTACTGTTGCCGCTATAACAAAATACTAAAAAGTACGGAACCCCCGGTGGGCGAGTCCGACTCGCACTTGTCCGGTTTTTTGGCAGTACTTGACGCTCGTCTTGGCTATTGGCGTGTATCTAACGCACGGCTTTCACTCCATTTCGCATGCACCAATCAGCATGAGCGATCGTCAAGGTCGTATCAAAACCAGTTTATTGCCATAACAAATTACTAAATCGGAATCGGAATCTAAGGTCATGGTACAGTCGGCTGCAATAATATGTTACTCTTCGAAGGCTGCAAAAATATCTGACACACTCTTATGGCTTTAGCACTGGTGGCCTAGCGGTAAGAGCGTACGACTTGCAATCCGGAGCTCACGAATGAGTTTTTCGGAACTTATGTACGAAATATCATTTGATATTTACCAGTCACTTTTCGGTGAAGGAAAACATCGTGAGGAAACCGGACTAATCCCAATAAGGCCTAGTTTCCCCTCTGGGTTGGAAGGTCAGATGGCAGTCGCTTTCGTAAAAACTAGTGCCTACGTCAATTCTTGGGATTAGTTGTCAAGCTCCCATGAGCTATGGCAAACTGCCGGAACACGCGAGGAAGAAGAAGAAGAAGCTCTTATAGCTTTACAAATAAGATGGTAACAGATATTTTGCGTTGTGTAACATATTATTGCAGATGACTGTACGCTCACTGACATCACAATTTAATAACCAAGGCTCAAATTACAAACTACTCTCATAAATTTAAGGAGCCTTAGCCACAAGAGAGAAACAAGTGGGTAGTAATGTTAATAAATCATTAGAGGGATTAATACTGTAAACCTTTGGCTTGAGTCATGGATTTTTTATGATATAGGAGGCAAACGAGCAGACGAATCGACTGATGGTAAGCAAATACCGTCGCCCGTGGACACCTGCAGAGGTGTTGAAAGTGCGTTGCCGGCTTTAAAAAAATATACTTAAAATTATAAATTTAAAAAACTCGGACTGTCTGTTGCATCTTCACACTTAAACCGCTGGACCAAATAAGATGAAATTTAGTATAAAGTTGGTATAAAGATAGTGTGGGTGCCAGGGAAAAGGATCAGATATAGATTTATAACTGAATTTAAAACAGAAGTAAGATATGTATAAACGCAGTGTATGTGTATGTGTGTATGTATGAATACGCGACTCGCGGGCAGACGTTTATTTACAAATATATATTATGTAAAAAGGCGATTAGAATTTGAAATTGAAAATGACGCTAACAGTCAAAGTTTTACACAGGATGGCTAAAAATAACGCATTCCCGTTGCCAGGGAGGTTTTGGGATTATACTGAGAAACTTTTACTATGGGACCAACCCCGAAATGGCAACGGGAATGCAGTTATTTTTTAGCCACCCTGTATATACGTCTATATGTAAATACTGAAGGTTTATACTGTTGCTAGGTCATACACTGTGAGCTGATCCTAGATGTAATTCAGTCCCGACCTGCCTCAAGCTCAGTCCGTCGGGTGAACTTAGTTATCGACTAACCGAGTTAGCCGACACAGGGTTTGTTGATTTATAGTGACAGTCCTGTAGCTATTCTAAAGCTCAGGAGAATCATTACTTAAAAATATGTAGTTTTGAAATTAGTACAGTCGTAACACTTGCATATAAAGCACAAAGAAATTGATACAATCTTTTTTGTAAAATTACAAAAGTGTGCATATTTAATTACACAAACGGGTCTACCGCGATATAATTTCATTGTTTTTACCTTTAATTCCGACGTTTCAGCTGAGTTGCACCAGCTGTGGTCACGGAAAGACTGACGTCCCAACAAATGTCAACGGAGATATTAATAAAACACCACTAAACTACCCGAAATTAGTTTATAAAAATGTTCGGGGTAGACAAAGAAATTGCAACTACCCGTTAAAGTTTAATGTTTATTGTCCACGGCACGACACGCAACACTCACAGTATCCGTACACTGGTCCGAAGATATATCCGCTGGTTTCAACATTTGAATCACTGGTCCCCAAGTAGACGATAATTTGTACCCGTCCTCTCGATTGAAATTTTCGGAATTAAAGGTAAAAACAATGAAATTATATCGCGGTAGACCCGTTTGTGTAATTAAATATGTGTACAAAACGCGAGAGTTTAAAGTGTTATATTACAAAAGTGTGGTTATATAATATAGGCGCGTCACTTTCTATACTATTGCAACTAACTGTACTTACGAGTAGGTATTAGGTATTATTTCATACTATTTTAATTTATAAATCCTATAGGTAGTGCCATGGTCTAATAAAACATGGTCTTCCATTCCCAGAGTGACACGGGCCTACGTCACAATAACATTGCCACTTTATTTCAACATAACATGTTACATGGGTACATTATACCTATGGTTAATAAGTTAAAATATTTCTTTATAATTTTATAATTTTCATTTAAGTATATGTATTTTAGCTTAAATTTTACAATAACACGTCATTTTTAATTACTCGTTAGCAATATCTTCCGATTCACGAAAGAAATTTCAGACTTTCGGGTAATTCTGTTTATACTACTGGCAACACAGGATAGCGCTGTGCACATTTGACAATTCGGATCTAGATAACTTCATGCCCTGACCGTCATCCTTGTCGAACGCGTGTTAATTGTTATTTCCTTCTCGCTCAGTGTCAGCAGTCGCAGTGTTTTCCAAACTTTTCACGTCGTAAGCTTGGTAATTAATGTGTAACTGTTAATTAGTTTTTTAAACGTTTGTCTTGTATAGATAAATAAAGTTTAATTTAATACATTAGATTTGTTTTATTTTACTATGTTTCTACATGAATAACTTAAAATTAATGCCGTTAAAATAATTTTCACCGTTGGTTAAAATTCTCCCACATTTCAAAGTTTGAGAACCTGTAAACAGCATGATGACGTAGGCGCGTGTCAGTTAGGTCATACGCGAATCTCGGAATGGAGTACCAGGCGGAGTATATTATTATACCATGGGTAGTGCTTCATGCAGGTACCTATGGCATAAAAATAATAAATATATCTTAGGCGGCCACCCACGTAGTCGTAGTGTAGATGATTTAAAGGTATCGAAACAAGCTCATTAAAAATATAATCATAGATGAATAAGTAAGCTTAGAGTGATCACTTCATACATCAGTTTCTTTACTTATCTTCTTCTTCTTAGTCGTTATACTCTTTGCAGAGTGTCGTGGTCAACTGCTGACATTAGGCACAGGTGTTGCTTGCCGTACGATTTCTCGCCATTTTCCGCGGTTGGATGTCATTCTGGCAAATGTGTTCAGGGGTCTTTCCATGGCAGATTTTATTTTTTCTTGACTTATACCTTAGGTATTCAATAATTAGCTTAGCCTACTTATTCTCTATGATATATTGTAATATGTCAGAGTCTCGCCGGAGTTCATAGATATATATTTATTTTGCACCAGAACTCCGTGTTTCGTTTCGTGCTAGTACCTAATTGCCCTGAAAGGCTATCAATTTACCAAGTTGGAAATATATCATATTTCCACTCACGTAACTACGGCGTGTTGCTATGGGAGTAAGTGGAGCCATAGAGAAATATATTAAGAATAGAGTGCTCACTCCATACTTCAGTTTGGTACCAAAACTACTATTATTTTCGCAGTCGATATCAAGCATCGAGTAGCGGAATTATCAGTACCGCTACCTGATACTAGAATTCTCTAGTGTCTCGCCTCACGAAAATTGTATTGAACAACAATTTACAACTAATATTAAAAGCAGAAGGAGTTGAAAATAGAGTTCCGGTTAAGCCGGTTATAATATTAGCTGAACATTGTTGAGCTTTTAGACTTTTCGGTCGTTGCAACATCTATTGTCAAGCACTACCATATGCAGTACTGGTAATTCCGCTATTCGATGCTAGATGTCGACTGCGAAAATAATAGTCATTTTGGTACTAAAACTGATGTATGGAGTGAGCACTCTATGTATTTTTTTCTCTATGGTGGAGTCGAGAGAAGACCCTAATATTATCAACAAGATATCGAATACGGTATACCTACATACTCGTATGTACAGATTCTGTAATCTAAAAATAAGCTATAGCTGTTCTTAAAATATTGAAGCCTGGCGCCTTTTCCTTATTTATTTTTACACCCAGCCTCGACCCTGTTATAGACAATATATTTTTTAATATCGCAAAGTATAAGAAAACACGCGGCTGGCAGATATGAACGAGTGAGACGTCGGTACTGTGTCATCCATCTTACAGAGTTTA
Organism: Cydia splendana; assembly: GCF_910591565.1. Taxonomy (NCBI): domain Eukaryota; kingdom Metazoa; phylum Arthropoda; class Insecta; order Lepidoptera; family Tortricidae; genus Cydia; species Cydia splendana. The sequence goes on along the minus strand of NC_085978.1, from coordinate 553,742 downwards.
CAAAGAGTTCACACTGAGACCAGTTAGTAATAGAGACTGTCTATACAAAGTATAATCCCCTTATTCATAAAACTTTACGGGCCTGATTTAGTTAAATTATGTTTTATCCCTTTCTTACAAATACATAAGTCAAAATGACAGATAAGGGCAAACGATTATTAACTAACGAAGTTTGTAACGCGTTTATGAATAAGGGGGTAAGAAACCACTGTCAAACACCCAGCTGACAGGCATGAACGAGGTAGACGTCGGTTTTCTGTTGTCTATCTTACAGAGTTTACAAAAAGTTCAGACAAAGACTAGTAAACTGCAAATACTATTCAAGTACTCATACAAAATCGCTGGTTTAAGCGTGCGACATTTAACTAGTGTGGGACAGACAGACAGAATCATATTTCGGTTGAAAGTTCGGTATCGGTCAAAAACTGCCGAAACATTTGGCCACGCCGAAACTGTATTTTCGTTAGTGTCCGGCCGAAGTTTTGGTTTCATTTTCGACAGGTTTCGGTATAAAAATCATGTTTGGCCAAAGGTTTAGTTTTGCCGAAACTTTAGCAGGTTTCAGTTCGGTAAAATATTACAGTCAGTTACAGTCAGAATCTACTTTCATTTTAACCCGTTGGTTAGCCATGAGTAACTTTTGGAAGCCGATTTAAATAGATTGGTACATAACATTTTTGTCATAAATCTTACAGCTATCATTAAAAAATATAACCTCTGTCGAAAATAGGCGGCCAATGGTCAAGGACATTGTATGGACTGACGTTTATCTGACATAACTATTTTTACGTTACGCATACATTTTACGTGGCCCTCCCCCGCCAAAATCGGCAGACTGTTTTGGACCGAAAATTACTGACATGGCGTCTCCGTTTGGTTATATCCTCTAAGCATATATCATATTAATAACAAATTTAAAACTATAACAGATTTTTAAAGTTCGAATGGTAGATTTTCAGTAAAAATTACAATGCTATCTAGTAGTATGGCCTTGGTCTGGGATTAAGCTATTTTGCAACCAATGAGGAACACCGGTCAATGGCCAGTCTTCTTTCTCTAGTTGTCTCTGGTCCCGTCTGATAAATTGCAAAATCTATAGATTTGAAGCAATGACACGATCATGTGCACCTGCCGGGGCGTAACTTTGACGTAGCATTTCAATCATAGTTTGTAACAAGAAAGATTTCTCTAGCTAAATTTAAATAAAATCTAATTTAATTCAGTTTATTCAACACTTTCGTGGACACGAATGCTATGACACGAGTATAGCAGTCGCGTAATCGTTTGTTTCCTTTGGCCTATGACACTGTTTTTTATTTATGTCTATGCGTTACCAACTGATATGTTTGAAGTCGGTGCCAAGCCAAGTAGTAACAATACCAGTCAAAAATAATCAGCTTTATGGTTATAAATCCCATTAGAACTGTACTAATAACTATTATAAATGTGTAAAGAATTCTGTCTGCCTCTTTGTCGCCTTTTCATGGCTAAACAACTGAACCGCTTTAGGTGAAATTTGGCAAGAAGGTAAATTCCTTGAATTGTTTAATATTTTGAAATGTAGTCCTCTGGATCAGGGACGGGAAATAACTCAGTCCCAATCCCACACTCGCGTCCTATAGACTGTTCGAGCATTAGTAAGAAATGCTCTTTAAAAAATACGACGGCAAAAAAATGCATTTATATTTACACTAATGTGCCGACAAATATGGTACGGACTGCGCCAAGAAGGTTTGATCGTGTGTTCTGAGGTGTGTTCTTAGGTCCAGTCGACGTCAACGTGTTTACACTTTTGCACCTTACTCCTTTGTAATAAGGCGAAAAGTGTAAACATATTTTTAACGTCGACTGTACCTACAGAAAGTACGTTCATTGTCGTCGTGTAAGGCAATCCAACGTAGGTAAATCCTTAACGAATCGCACCAAAGTCATGGTATGCTTCAAAATTTGGCTTGGCACCGACTTCAAACATATCAGTTGTTAACGCATAGACATAAAAAAGGATAATATTTTATTTCATCCTTTTTGAAGTCGGTTTAATGTTTTTTGTAAAAAGTTTTCATCGTGCCATTCGTGCCCATAATTAGCCCACGCCAAAATGACAAAATCAAAAAGGATATGTCTACGAGTTAAAATATCCAGAAACGGCAGAAATTTGTTAATAAATTTACTTCCGCTTGTTTCAGACATTCGGCGTTGGACGTCGGCGTCGGCGGCGACGCACGGGACTCTAAACTATGGCAGAACGCAGACGAAAACAGGTAAGAACTAGAATGATGATGATGCTCTACTGACCGATTTCGGCCACAGCGACTGTGTGCTCTGGAGTAGGCAATTTTTAACTCGTGTTATTAGAGTGTAGCTGATCCACTCTCTGGTGCGCCCTTAGGTGGCTCACGTACCCTATCTTCTTACTAAATACTCGAGCAAATTTTGGGCACGTCAGCCCACCACCTATATAATTGTAGGAAATTAAGGTTGGCGGCTCATCTCGTTTTTTGTCGAGAACTAAAGAATACTAGGTAGTACCTATAGTCTAGTAGCAGACTCGACTGATTAAGTCTAATAATTAAATGGAAACTTGAGTTCTCTTCAACTTGTTAGAGACTCGAGTCTTTTGCAGAGACTTGAGCCCCTTTCAACGAACTTTCAATTTGGGCACCTACTTATTTACAACAATTTCGCTAGAATTGTTTTAATGCATTTTGATTACAGTTTTATTACAATTTATTTAAATTAAAAGATCTCGAGAGTTGTAAAGAAGACAATTACTTACCTACCTAATAACAAACTTTGGTTACTTATGAATCTTCAAATTATTGGTTAATAATCCAGTAACTTTGTCGAATTTTGTAACCTGGCTCTTTTGCGTCAAATCCGGTAGTTCTGATTTTTTGCAGACTTGTTTATGATTTTGGCCCAATGAATAATCCAAGTTTGTGACTTCGAGCGCCGAACGCAACTTTGTCAACCCTGTTTTGGGGGGCGGTACGATCTTGTGGCTACCGGGCCAAATCAGCTTTGATTGACCTTAGAAACAATTGTGCCAACAGGCATCGCCTGAGACAAAAGTGTATACTCACTGCACTTACTTAGCCTACGAATACAAGTTCGAAAAATTATACATTTTGAAAGGCTTTATCTCGGAAAATATTAGATGTACAGAGACAATTCTAGTATCTTATTGTAGCAAATTTAGTCTACTTTAAAAACGCCCTAGGAAGTTAATATCAAAAACTAGTACTTTGGGGTTATAATCGCCCAAATCTAAAAGAAAATGCGGTTTATTCGATTATTGGATTATTCATTAGGCCAACATCATAAACAAGTCTGCAAAAAATCAGAACTACCGGATTTGACGCAAACGCAAAATGAATAATTTTACTGTATTATAAGATGTATATTAGGTACCCGCAACAAAAGAGTATTGGATCCTTATCAGAAGGTTCCAAACTCAATTTGTCAAATTGCCTCGATGGTTTTTGGTGGCACTGCAAGATTAGTCATTTTGATTGAATTTAGTTGGAATTTGGAGGTTAATCAGACATAACATTGCTCTTCAAGGGACGCTCCTTAGTTTTTGGAACTTTTGTCTATGTCGCAGGCAAATTGTAAGAATCTGCCGTTTACAAACGGCGTCGTCAATTTACAAACGTGTCAAAAGTTACCTACTGAGGGCCTACCGCGAACCACGTTCGACGTGTTGCCTCTCTGTCGCACTTGTAAATTCGTACGTAAGTGTGACAGGGAGGCAACACTGATAAAGAAAGGAAGCTTAGCACAAGGAATTTCGTACATCCAGCCCGTTATGTACACTGACCTGCCTGTGTGAAGTGACGTGTGTGTGTGTGTGTGTGTCCTGTACACTGATGTACAGTCGAGTTCAAAATATGTAAACATTTTCTCGCCTTAATCCATTGGAATAAGGTGAAAAAATGTATAAATATTTATGAACTCAACTGTAAATATTGTAACCACGTCTGCGGTCACATGAATGCCCCATAAAGGATATTTATTGTGAGTTCTATTGCTGGACCCAGCTGGCTGTCTAACCACAGCTTAGGGACCGTTAAAACACTAAACTCATATTTGTTTCTCGTTCTTTTTAGGGTTCCGTACCCAAAGGGTAAAAACGGGACCCTATTACTAAGACTCCACTGTCCGTCTGTCTGTCTGTTACCAGGCTTATATCTCATGAACCGTGATAGCTAGACAGTTGAAATTTTCACACATGTTGTATTTCTGTTGCCGCTATAACAACAAATACTAAAAACCGAATAAAATAAATATTTAAGTGGGGCTCCCATGAAACGTGATTTTTTGCCGTTTTTTGGTAACGGTAAGAAACCCTTCGTGCGCGAGTCCGACTCGCATTTGTCCGGTTTTTTTACTCCACGGTTTGTTGGTCTGTTTGTGTGTTGTGTTCCACGTTTCACAATAGTATTTGTAATGATGTTTGTTTAATGCTCGTACACAATAGTTTGATTTACAGAATATTGACAGTTCAGTAAGTAGGTATTATATCTCGCGCCAGCTGTTACAAATCAACGTACTCAGCCGGCAGCGATAGTAGCGGATAAAACAACGCTATGACAATAATACATATATTCCACACTAAAAGATTATTACAAATATTAAAGAAGAAGAAGAAAATAATTTTATTCTCCTGAAGCGTCCTCGCTTACAGCATTGCTTAAAACTAATACAACACTTTTATTAGTATAAAACATAAACGTCACTGAAAAGGGCTCCCCTCAGCTTGATGTCAAGTTACCTTTCAGGTACCTTGACGCTGGTCTTCCGTGGAGACCTGTCCAAGCGATCCCGTCAGCACGTAAACTTAACTAACATTGGTTAAATTAAATTGAAAGATTAAAGAGATGCATCTCGACAGTTTGCACTATAATTTCTCTACCTATATATAATAACCTACATTTCTCTTTTTAAAGAATGGTAGTATACTTTTGTCACGTATTCACATCCGATATAATTGATGCTAACTGTACTTGTACGCTCATCTAACCAAACATTTATATAATGTATAACATTCCCTAAAGCCTCTAAGAAATTAATCCACACGGAGCCCCCGGGGCTCCAAGCGGAGGCAGAATCATGATAATTTCATACTCTAGTACAAGCGAGACAGTGGTATATTACTTGTTATATTGGCACGGACGGGTCACAGTCTACTCCTACAGATTAGTAAAACTGAGCTTTATACTACAAGTAAAGAGAATAGAGTGCATAGAGACGAATTGCCAAAGTAAATTATGTAGCCACTGTAAATTGACTGGCATCCCTCGATAGAAAATAAAACTGTTAGAACTCCATTTGACTTAGATCCTTATTCGTTCACTGATATGTGTTAACTTATTAAATATTAATATTAACGCCATCTACTCGGCTATAGGCCAAAGGTATGGTGCAAACTTTTCGAGCGATGGCGCCATACTCTCGAGTAGATGGCGTTAATATAAATATTTAATAAGTTAACAAATATCAGTGAAATAATAAGGATCAAAGTCAAATGGCGTTCTAACAGTTTTAATCGTCTGTCGAAAGATGGTAGAAAATGTACTGTAGCTACATAATTTACCATGACAGTAACTCTCTACTTCAAATTCTCTTTGCTACAAGTGAGACAATTTTATACACCTTTACCTATTAGCTGGCGAAGCCACCGCGACCCAATAGGTAATAAACTGATTTGTGACCCACATATAACGTTTTTACAGTAAGTGTCTTAATAATATTTCTTTTTAATACTAAAGGTGTGAAACCTTTAGTATTAATATAATTTGATGCCTGTGAAAGGCATCAGCAATCATGTTTTTTGATGTCGACGGCAAAGATAAGTTTAAACATTTTTCGCCTTATCACAGAAGAGTAAGGTGCAAAAGCGGAAATATATCTTTGACGTCAACTGTACATAAATTTAGGAAAATGTTTTTCACGGGTGGTCTAAAACCTAAGTTCTATCATATAACTTGCAATTGAATAGATAACGTGTAGGTAAATTAAATATACCTTGTTTTAGGCATTGCTATACTCATACATTGTATTATATTATATAGTAGGTTGAGTAAGGTCATTTAGCATGCACTTTAGTCTCAGGCGATGCCGCTTGGCACGATTTATTTAATTATATTTAAACTTGTAAAATGCCAAATTCAGTGTTTTAGTAAACATTTTTAATCTTTGACTTTTGGCATCTTATCTTATTGTTTTCGGGGGACCTTGTCAAGACACTTCGACCCATAGGGATCTTTTGTGCAATTACCCCCTAGAAAAGATCCGTCAACTACTCGAGAGCTTTTGGGCATAGTTCCATTTGTATGGAAATCGTTACCGCCACGCGCTATAAATTATTTTTTTATTACGAAAAAATGTATGAATCCCTACTATAACTTTATTTAGTCCAAATCGCCACACTGTGATTGTAACATCCAAAATTGTCACAAAAAATTACATAACATTTTCATTTTTTGTACATAAATATATTTTTTTGTATGGAAAGGTATAATAATTATTTCGGAAATGAATTCCCCGTCCCTAAATTATACGAAAATGATATATAACTTGCCCTAGTTGCTAAGACTAGGAAGGAATATAGCATAGATTGGACCTGGAGAGCCGACCCTTTCACCCCCTCTTTTTGGGGGGTCTGCATGGTACGATCTCCCGGCTACCGGGCCAGATCAACTTTGCTGGACCTAAGGAACAATCTTACCAAGCGGAATCGCCTGAGACTAAAGTGCATGCTGTTCCATACATTTGTGTTCCTTACTAAACCTACTATATAAACTTTTAAAATGTCCTGCATTTGCTCGTAAGGCTCACTACACCACTATTGTTTCTACAACGTTTTTTGCGACACTCACACACCTACAAAATGATTAAACTACCCACCCGATTTTAAACCTTTTCCCCATAGTATAACATCCAAACTGACTAATAGCCTAGCGCAGGCATAATTGAAAATGAATTAAAAATTTAACACCAGAGATTAAGCTTTGAGTTTGCAGAGGCGAGCTGTGCAGATAACTTTGGAAATGTCGTATGTTGAAAGATGCTTTTATTTTTAATACGACATTATTGACTAGTGAATAAAGTTGATATTCTAACTGCTATTTAAATTTAGATATGAGTTCGTGAATGTTGTTTTTATTATTGAAACGAGGTCATGTTTTTATTATACTTCGCGGCTTACTTACACAAGTGGATTGAGTTGAAAAATAACATTTCTCTTTGAAAGATAATACAATAGTAAAATAGAATTTATAATTTGAATTTAATAATAAGTATATCTTATCTAAGTGGTTGAATGTTTCTTTGAGTGATATAAGTAGGTAGATATTTTTATTGAATTTGATCTTTATGGATTTTATAGATGTTGTAACTGTTTTTTTTTTCTTTTTCTTTGATATAATTGTATGTACCATAAGCAAATTGTAAGCCTCTAATGAAATGCTTTAAATTAAATTATAAATTAATAAACACATAACGACAGTCGTTAATACTAAAATAAATGTAGGTATTCTTGTCAAAATTACCTGTTCTACAAAATCGTGCATTCGTTATTTATGGACTTAGATCTCATGTTTTGCAATTCTCAATATTTTATTTACGTCATATTAATAGCTCTGTAATTTTTATTGCTCTGTTTTATATTTATTATAAGTATAAAAAGAAATCATACAATGAAGTAAAGTAAAAAAAAAGATATTTTTAGAATACTGACGAAAATATTCATAATTCATAAAACATTTTGTTTTTAGGGTTCCGTACCCAAAGGGTAAAACGGGACCCTATTACTAAGACTCCGCTGTCCGTCCGTCCGTCTGTCTGTCACCAGGCTGTATTTCACGAACCGTGTTAGCTAGACAGTTGAAATTTTCACAGATGATGGATTTCTGTTGCCGCTATAACTCTCTCTCTGGTCGGTCCCTCATTACTGAGGATCGTGGGCACTGGAACCCCTCAAATAAACAATCTGTCTCCATCGGTCGCGGTCCAAAGTAGCCCTCACTACTTGATGTAGCTTGGAAGAGGCGGTGGCTTCCTTTATTTGGTCAGACCAAAAATAGCAATCTGGAAAAATTGGTCATTGTTGGCAATACCGAAGGCAAGAGAACACGAGGCCGATCGCCAACACGTTGGTCTGACCAAATAAAGGAAGCCGCTATAACAACAAATACTAAAAAGTACGGAACCCTCGGTGGGCGAGTCCGACTCGCACTTGTCCGGTTTTATTTGTTAGTCGGAAAACAATGTTATACCAACGTTTATGTGCCCCAGATCTAAACTCAGGGCACCGCACAAAGTTCTAAAAACTCTATAAAGAGTGCAATTTTTGTCGGAATTCCTTGTTTATGCTCAAGAAGTAGAAGTAGTAACAATCTCAAATGACTTACAAAGTTCTTTGTGTTGCATTTCTCAAGGCAGGCGTAGACGCCGATAGCCCAGTCATGTTACGATATTGCAAAATATTTTCTATTTATATATTTTATACATGAAATTAAATTGCATTTTGTTGTCGTTTTAAGGAAATCACATAAAAGATTTTTCCTCGTTATTCATCATTAGACAAAATATTAGCCTGATTTTTACTCCATTTTAATTCGACTTCGACATTTCGAATTCGACAAACGGTCCACCAGAAGTAACTTTAGGTAAACATTTTGAGACTAAAAATAAGAATAAGTACCTAAATATTTGACTAGATGATTATATGCTATTAAAGTAGTGGCTAAACATATTTTTTATAAAAATCCTACTGATTTTTTTTTGTATTATGTGTGTACTTAAGTATATATTTATTTATACAAGTAAATACAGACAAAGTTTGTTGGATTCTGTTTCATATATACTAGAACTATAATACACTATAAAATTTAGCTATTATACATTATTGCCAACCCTCCATCCATACTAGCGATCCCTTAATTAATTGACTGGGGTACGGCCTGCTCTCATTCTTTCTGTGAGTTTCCTTCCAAGTCAATTATTTCAATTTGCGTTCAAGTTGGATGTTCCAAGGTTTTTTTTAAAATAAAAGCGTAACTGATTGGCAGCATTTTTATTTGTAAAGTTATGTTTTGCAATTTTACTTTAAAAAGGAAACTTTCTCGTTGTATTTTTACGTTATTTCTTCAAACTCCTTGATTTTGGATTATTCAAAAAAGGGTAATTTTTTATTCAAGTTGAGTGCACAACTTGTGTCGAAATCTATAGAATAAAGAACTTCGAAGTGGTTTGCCAATATCAAACAATGAATATTATTTGAAACTTACAACTTTAAATCGGACAACTGATCTAAGAAGCTTTTATAACTCGTTCAAAACTCGTCCGAGTTAAATAACGAGGGAATAACACAAAAGTTCGGAAAACTTTGCAATTCGCTGTAGTTTATCATTTAACTGCTCTTTTTGAAACTGGTTCCAATGTAACATAAAAAGGCACTTTAATTTAACTACCTACTCTTTCAAAACAACTTTGGGAACAAATCAAATAATTTATTAAATATTTTAAATTGTGTTTTAAGGACCTAGTCATCAACTTAAACAGAAGTTAGTAGAAAATAAAAGTACTGCAAAGTAAATGAAAGCCCAACGAATACTAATATTCTTTTAATACCTAAAAGCAACAGCGTCAGGTCCTAAATGGGGTGTCGTCCATTATACTTACATTTTCATTTACTTAATTTCCCATTTCATATTCCGACGTAAAACGGTAGTTCGAGGTCCGACGACGGTACTTAACCAGTTAATGTTGTACAAGACTGAGCATTTATTTGGAAATAGGGTACCTACCTATTTGGATACTAATCAAATCAGTTTCTTTTTTCGAATTGTCAAAACGATTTTGCTACTATTGGATTTATATGAAAGCAGCTGTTGGACCGATAATATTTGTTTGTGTGCGTACGTGTAGGCATAATGCTAGTTGTAGTGTGCCTACGTGACCGCTATAGACGGCGCCCGGGCGCGCCCCCGCGGCCTGACTACGCGGATGTAGGATCTTACATCCGATATCGGATCGGACAATGTGAAAACGCTCTAATGCGGCCAACGTCACTCATTTTATCAAGAAAAGGACCCCGGACCTAAAGTATGGAAAATTTTGTAGTATAGTAAATATCTCGAGATATTGAGATGTTATGGATTTCAGAGTCCTGAACAAAAGTCTCTAGTACAAAATAAGTCGAAACTCTGAAAGGGACTCGGAAACAGTGGTAGCACCCCTAGAGACATTTGTTCAGGACTCTGAAATCTATAACATATCAAAATCTCAAGATATTTAACTGAAACCACATTTTCCATACTTTAGGTCCGGGGTCCTTTACAAATAAGGCAAAAAAAAAAATTCAAAAAAAATTCAAAATCAAAATTCTTTATTTCATAATAATATACATCTTTTGTGATACAGGGGATGGAGCCGCCCGGTAAGCTTATGCTTGTGTTGGGAGACTTCCCTAGGTTTATAAGTAGTACAATTTTTTATTTTATTGTATTAATTATACATAAGAAAAGTAGGTGATTATACACAATTACTAGTTAATTATGTTTTTAACTTAATTCTAAGACATGCATTAACAATACAGATAGGATCTTACTCGTTTGATTTAAGGTGTGAATATCGAATGAGACAGGTGTTTGTGTGTGTGTGTGTGTGTGTGTGTGTGTGTGTGTGTGTGTGTGTGTGTGTGTGTGTGTGTGTGTGTGTGTGTGTGTGTGTGTGTGTGTGTGTGTGTGTGTGTGTGTGTACGCGTGTGTGTGCGTGTGTGAGTGATTGTGTTTATTCTAGTACTCTGTTCTTAGGCAGCGACGCTACCAACGCTTGAACGCTACTACACTCACCATTTAAATATAACCTTATATATTTCTATTTTGAGTTTGTTTGAAAATAAACCCGGTCGAACCTCCATAATTGATTAAGTTTCTAAGTTAATAACAGTTAATCCCATACCTTAGTAAATAACTAAGTGGTTTCGTTAAAAAGGGTACCGTGATCTAATCGAACTATGACTAAATAATGCCAGTAATTACCTAGGTTCCGTTGTAAATAATATATTGTCTGGTAGGCAACTGGTAGCTTTACATAATGAAGTAGGTAGGCTTTTAGGAATACTCTCCTGCAAAAGGTACTATAGTCCAGTACTAAAACTATGGTCTACATAAATATATTGATTTAAACTAACACAATTTTCCCATATAATTTTAAAACTAACACCCACTTTAAGGCCATAAATAAACGTAAGTTTTACGCGATTAAGTTCCGTGTTAGTTTGAAAATTATGGTCTACATGTTTCATGTAATAATATACGTCCAAAATACAAACAACAATGCTTATCAATGGTCAAAGGTGCATGACGTGGGTTTCGTCATTACCAAACTAAAATGGAATTGGGCGGGACATGTTGCTAGGCAGAGTGATGGCAGGTGGACTAAAATGTTAACAGAATGGTGGCCGCTTTCAGATGAAAGAAGCGCCTGGCGTCCATTGGCTCGTTGGGTGGACGACATGCGGAAAATTGCGGGTCACTTCTGGATGAGATTAGCTCAGGACCGGGACAAGTGGCGTACTGGAAAGAGGCCTATGCTCAGCAGTGGGCGATAAAGGGCTGATATAATGATGATGAAGATGATGATGATTAATGATACCGATCTGTCAGTATCGTAAGTGACATTTCTTCAACCAATAAACGTCACTTCTGTGACTTCTTAAAAGCATTATTCGAATCGGGCCGTAACTGCCCGATTCGAACTTTTCAGTACGTCAATTAATAGATCTAGAAACGATATGGATTAGATGTGTCAGTGTCAAAAGTGACGTTTTTGTTTGAACATTGACATATCTAATCCATATCGTTTCTAGATCTATTATTTTCTCTTCTTCATCGTAACCTCATTACTGAGGGTCGTGACCGCCATAAGTTGCTTTATCTTGAATTGCTCTCCAACCTGGCCGATCTACTGCCTTCTGCATAGAGCCCTAGAACTTGACGCGTGTGAATCTATTATTTAACGTATCTTAAAGTTCGAATCGGGCCGTAAGTCCAATGTTTTTACTTTTTAGCCCAATCATGATTCGATTCCAGTCTCAACGCTGTTATTTCTTCCCTTTATTGCGTTTAATTTATTTCGTTCGTGAATTAATTCGCTTCGTGCCACGGACAGGGACAGGGACAGGCAACAAAAAAGCGTGACGTCGCGGAATCTGTCCGTGAACGACATTAAGCTTAGTTTCCGTTTTACCCCTTATTTTGTAGCCTTGGATTAATCCATCAAGGGCTTCTTTTTGACATGCTCCTAAGTAATTTGATGATTTAATTATTATTGTACTACCTACAGTACCTACTTAGTTTATTACACGGTGGCCGAAAATAAGTGCATTCCCGTTGCTAGGGAGGTTTTGGGATTATACTGAGCAACTTTTACTATGAGACCAACCCCGCGAAATCGCGAAAAAATTTCACCCTTCCATAGAAAATAGACCAGCCAAAAAGTATGAAACAGCCAATTTTTTTTTCGCGATATCGGGGTTGGACCCATAGTAAAAGTTGCTCAATATAATCCCAAAACCTCCCTGGCAACGGGAATGCACTTATTATTGACACGCTTGACTGCACATTTCTAATAGGATTTCCTGTCATCTATAGGTAAAGAACTATTTTGTGTTTTGTCAAAATTTTAAACCCAGTAGTTTCGTTTTGGAGATAAAGGGGGGGGGGGGATGGTCGGACAGACAGACGCACGAGTGATCCTATAAGGGTTCCGTTTTTTCCTTTTGAGGTACGGAACCCTAAAAAGTACGTACTATAGTGCGTGTTATAAAAAAAATACACTGCCGTATTCGAACTTCAAGATATTCACAAGAGACGACACGTATTAGATCCATTCTAGATACGTTATAGTTTAGATATCAACTAGTTCTCTTTTGCAGCGCAATTCGGGCAACGAATGTCACTTTTACGTCAGATAGAGTAAGATATCTATTAGATGTGAATTGGATCTCTAAGTCATATCCTGTGGAAATCGTTCAAGAGTATCTGCAGAATCGCGCAAATGTAAAATTTGACAGGTTAGATCTTAAACATATCGTTATCGTATCTTGGTGATGTCTAAAAGATATCTAATAGATGTCTATTTCAAAATCCGAATCGGGCCCACAGTATCTTGTTTTTATGACGCCTTATTTTATTTTATTTGAATTAATACCCTTTGTTTCAACACGGCACTTTTCAATCGCCTATAGACCCATAATCATGTCCGTATCGAATAAACACCCCGGTCACGATCCGAACGTTCTAACAATTGAAACAAATCGAAGCCATTTGCAACGTTAAGGCTGCTCCAGATTCAGTTTAACGAGATTTTCGCTTTTTGTTTTGTCGTTTCGAAACCAAAACTTTCTATAAAGTTTTTTCTTTTCGAGTTAGATCATTTCGATTTATTCTTTATTCTTTATTCAGGCATTTACTAGTAGGTACAATTATTAGTGACAATCCAGGGTTAAATCAGTGATCCCTTATTTTGGTCGATGACCCAGTAAAGTATTAAAAATGTTAACCCACTCCTAGATAAAAAAAACAACGGGTTGCACTCCGGGAGTGCCGGCAGAAGTGAAAACTCAATGACATTGTAACAGTTTTCGATCAGGTCACGTGTCCGTCTTACGAATCTTACGGTCACGTGACCTGTCGCGAGTTTAACATTTTTTCCCCATCACGAAAAGTGCACAGCGCCGCTAAAGAAGTTTTCCCTTCAAAAAAAAATTAACTCACAAAAGGCCAATTTAAACGTAGATTTTAACATAAATAAATGATGTCATTTTGTTATCTTTTGGGCATGCGTACTTATTCGTAAATGTATTAGCGCGAGCGAGACGCACGGGCGAATGATAACAGCCAGACATCATTCTTATGTCAAAATGTACGTTCGAACTGTCCACAAACTGCCCGATTCGAACTTTAAGATACGTCAATTAATAGATGCAGACACGACATGGATTAGATGTGTCAGTGTCAAAAGTGACGTTTCTGTTTGAAGAAACGTCACATTTGGCACTGACATATCTAATCCATATCGTTTCTAGATCTATTGACTGACGTATCTTAAAGTTCGAATCGGGCCGAAAGGCTGTTAAGGGGCCCACTGATTAACAGTCCGCCGCGCCGGACGGTATCGGCCCGTCAGTTGTTCGGAACTGTCAAAATTTTGTTCTAACTGACAGGCCGATACCGTCCGGCGGACTGTTAATCAGTGGGCCCCTTTAGTTGTGTTGGGTCACAAAATAGTGAACGTCAGGGTCAGAAGCTATGAATGGTGGTGCTACGAGAAGCCTACGACGTAGCTGCTACGCTGCTACGATGTTTAACGTTAAAGATTAATCTTACTTTACTATCACTTTCAAAGTTATCTTAGGGCTTGTGCACAAATCACGCGAGGTTCGATAGGGGGGGTGGGGATCACCGTAGCCGAAAACCTCACCAAATATCACCAAGGGGGAGGGAGGGGTCAAAAAGTAGCTGAAAACACCTCACGTGATTTGTGCACAACCCTTTATTACTAAAATACGTTTAATTTTTTGCGATTGAAAGAGTACTTATTTATACGAAATAATCCTGCTCTAATAATTTCACGTATAATAGTCTTAGCAATTTTATAAAGGCATTATTTCTTTTCACGGGCTAATATTTTCGAAAGGAAGATCGACTAGAATTCAGCCGTTTATTCAATTGAATATTAATATCGTTTTCCATCCATATTGCTTACAAAAATTCACAGATTTCGTGCCTCACACGACTATCGAGCACATTGGAAATGAATCTACGGAATTCGAAAAAATATTGTCGCTGAGCGACGAGAAAGTCTGGATAAGGAAAAAGTTACAAAATAAAACTACAACAAAACATAAAACGGACATAACGCATGTGAACAAACAAATTGCAAAATTTCCACACGCGGATCGAAGTTTGAATAATTGTCGCCGTGGCGCATAAGTATAGGTACATATTTCATTTTTCGATTAATAAGCAGGATATATTAATGTTCAAAGTACAAGAAAATTATTACACGGCAAATCCGTAGTCAACTCGAGAAGTGGTAGCCACATCGCCGTTATCGTCACTCGAGTCTTGATCGGCAGCGGCCCATTTGCTGCAAGATATGTATTTTTCTTGACAGCAGTTTGACGCGACGAGAGATGACCAAAACAGCGTGTGCCTATGTTGCAACAAACCTGAGTTCCTTTAGGTACAGCCAGGGTTCAGCATCAGCTCTATCTTGGGTACTACTCTCCTAAGTGCTCATCGAGACGAGTCCGATGACCAAAACAGCGTGTACTTATGTTGTATTAAACCCGAGCTCCCTCTCCCTCTCCCTCTCCCTCTCCCTCTCCCTCTCCCTCTCCCTCTCCCTCTCCCTCTCCCTCTCCCTCTCCCTCTCCCTCTCCCTCTCCCTCTCCCTCTCCCTCTCCCTCTCCCTCTCCCTCTCCCTCTCCCTCTCCCTCTCCCTCTCCCTCTCCCTCTCCCTCTCCCTCTCCCTCTCCCTCTCCCTCTCCCTCTCCCTCTCCCTCTCCCTCTCCCTCTCCCTCTCCCTCTCCCTCTCCCTCTCCCTCTCCCTCTCCCTCTCCCTCTCCCTCTCCCTCTCCCTCTCCCTCTCCCTCTCCCTCTCCCTCTCCCTCTCCCTCTCCCTCTCCCTCTCCCTCTCCCTCTCCCTCTCCCTCTCCCTCTCCCTCTCCCTCTCCCTCTCCCTCTCCCTCTCCCTCTCCCTCTCCCTCTCCCTCTCCCTCTCCCTCTCCCTCTCCCTCTCCCTCTCCCTCTCCCTCTCCCTCTCCCTCTCCCTCTCCCTCTCCCTCTCCCTCTCCCTCTCCCTCTCCCTCTCCCTCTCCCTCTCCCTCTCCCTCTCCCTCTCCCTCTCCCTCTCCCTCTCCCTCTCCCTCTCCCTCTCCCTCTCCCTCTCCCTCTCCCTCTCCCTCTCCCTCTCCCTCTCCCTCTCCCTCTCCCTCTCCCTCTCCCTCTCCCTCTCCCTCTCCCTCTCCCTCTCCCTCTCCCTCTCCCTCTCCCTCTCCCTCTCCCTCTCCCTCTCCCTCTCCCTCTCCCTCTCCCTCTCCCTCTCCCTCTCCCTCTCCCTCTCCCTCTCCCTCTCCCTCTCCCTCTCCCTCTCCTCTCCCTCTCCCTCTCCCTCTCCCTCTCCCTCTCCCTCTCCCTCTCCCTCTCCCTCTCCCTCTCCCTATCGATAATTCACAACAAACACCGATAACGAACTCTGCGAAACATGAAGTCATAAATGTCATGTGAAAAATGTCGTTCTGACTTTTTGACTATTTAAAGGTTAGGCTACAGGGCAAACCCTTAACCCGATCGTCTTTGTTTTAGGCTCAAATTGTAGCTGACTAAATTGTCCAGAACCGTTTTTCTCAAATTTTTGATATCATTCTTCGTTTCCAAATTATCGAGCACCAAAATCAAAAATTCGGAAAAAAATTAATTTTATTTTTACTATTTCGACCATAACTTTTTTTGTTTTTGACTTTCTCGAATAATTATTTTTGCACCTTACAGCTCTCGTGATTATGCGTCTTTAGAGCCTATTTTTTAATATCATATCTTCACAACTTTCCGAGATACAAGGGGATCGCACTTTTTCGTGAAATCGGAGCCTATACTGGAGCGAACGAAAAGACATTTCCAATGTCAAAAGTTTATATTTTTAGTCGTGGCACGTAGCACTTGTACCTACATCGACAAACGCCAAACGGTAAAACAAATGTATCGAGGTGACAGAGAAAGTCAGAGCTAGAAAATGTCACGTGACCACTTACAAACATTAATATTATTAGGTTAACAATATTGAGAAAAATTTCCATTGTTCGTGACAACCCTCCTTCACTCTATTTGCGGCTATCCCTTAGGCCTGTCCCTGCCAGAGCTGTTATTGCCATCGCTTAACTCGTTGTCTCACAGAAGTCACAGACCAGCAGAGTGACCTCCGATTACGCATGATCACTAGATTTTTATGGCATCAAGTTATTATATTTATAAGCGACCAAAAGTTGAAAAAATTTAATTGTACAGTCAGCAGCAGAAGTTGCTAACCGGGCGAGGTGTTCAAAATGATCTTGACGCGACTTTATTGTTAAGAGAATAAGAGCGTGTCGAGGTAAATTTGAACAGCTTACCCGCTTAGCAACTTCTGCTGCTGACTGTACGAGTATCAATGTAATGTAAAGGGCAGATCAATAGGTGATCAAAGTCGTATTATTCCAGGCCCCAATTTCACCACGGTGACAGGTGCGACAATTGTAAAATCACTGTTGCCGACGTCACAGGCATCCATGGGCTACGGTTACCACTTACCATCGGACGGGCCGTATTCCTGTTTGCCACCATCATTGTATTATTTAAAAAAACTTTATTATATCGGAAAAAAACAGATATTTCTTTTGCGAAGTTTCTGACAATTGTCAAGATTTAGAAGAATTGTAGGTAATTCTTGACAGGTAATGAGTTATATGTCGGAATTTCGTGACAATTGTAGTGTTTCTTGTGACAATTGTCATAAACTTAGCAAGAGAAATATCTGTTTTTTTCCGATATTATAAAGTTTTTACCGCTACAGAAGGGTACAAGGAGTTTCTGGAGTTTAGATTACGGAAAAGCAAAGCACAAATTATAGAGAAATTACTATTTAGTACCATTTCGAATACAAAAGTACCTATGAGGAGTAGTGTGGTTTGTGTGTCGATAGAAAAGCAAGTGTCGGGAGCTGAAGCATGTGTCGTGAGGGTGCGGAGCTGTAATTGGCTAATTAAATATATCACGCGATATTTAGGTGTCAGTTCTTTGGGTGTCAGTATTATTGGGTGCGGCTCGATACATTTCAAATACGTGTTTTGTGGAGTGGAAATAATATTGAAATTAAAATAAACATAAAATTCAGTGTTGCAGCGGCGTGATCATGTACCTATGTACCTATATCTATCATGTACCGCGCGCTCTGAACTACTACATATAGGTAATAGATGTTACAAGTTATGCGTTTTTTTTTTGTTAATTCTATCAACATTCCTTTTAGGCATTACAGAAACATTGTTCAGCGAGATATTTATATATTTAGTTTATTGGTTTTAATTTTAATTATTTAACAAGCAGAAACGTCTGCGAACGATGCTATTAAGCTTAGAATAAATTTAAAAGTGCAAAAATTACTGTCTTTAGAGCACTGGAGTATCGATCCAGGGGTCGTGAGTTCAAGTCTCACCCAAGACAGTAATTTTTCCACTTTTAAATTTATTGGTTTTAAGTCTTATAGACTCCCGTTATAAAATTACTAATATTATTTTTGACGTGTAATGTGTCCGTACGAAATAAACGATTTTGAATATGAATATGCTGGTCTGCCTGAGGCGGTTCCTAGGTAAGGTCATCAAATTGTACATCTATAGGTAGACAGGTAAACTGCTGCGTAAAACCCCAGAAAGGTGGACTCAATGATAACTACGTATTGATTTAACCAGCCCTAGCAGGGATTTTGTGAATTATTGAAAACAAAACTTTATAAGCATTGTTCAAATACCTTAGATAGGTATAAGAATACTAACGTAGAGAATAAGTTAATTAGCTATTTATTATGTTACTTACCATTTATTATGAATCTTTGTTAAGTATTTGAAATAAATGATTATTGATTGATATTGATTGATTTATTGTATTCTATCAATTCAGAATAAATAAAAATAGTCTTACATTACTCTGGAAGTGTGAATTTTACAGTGCATGATTGAGCTTCTCAGGACTTAGAATAAGCAATTAACTTATCTGCGCCGGTTTTAAAATGAGCAATTTTTTAAATTTTTATATTAAAGAGAGTCTGAGAGTAAGAAGTTTGCGTTATCACGCATAACATTTTAAACAGCTATCAGAATGCATTACGCAAGAATAAGGAGCCCGATTCAGGTTTAGCAACCTATTACGGTTTTGACCTGGTCCCAGTCAATATTCGTCACCCATTTATTTCTCTTGTCCACAGACTATCAACATTCCCGGCGAGCGGCGACCGACAGAACCTGCTCCGGTCTCACGCGGCAAAAAGCGCAGAGTGCGGGGCGGGGGGGTCACCGCGCGTGCGGCGCGCTCCAAGAGAGTCTCGCCGGGTTTCCCTTGCACAGGCTCCGGGATACGTCCAGCTCAATCAGTACCGCCTGCTGGAGCCCATCGGACAGGTAAACACTGCGCTTATATCTTACAGACGCAAAGAAAATCGTCCATAGAACTTGAGGGGCTGTCCGAATTTCAAAAAGCGCAGAGTGCGGGGCAGGAGGATCACCGCGCGTACGGCGCGCTCCAAGGGAGCCTCGCAGGGTTTCCCTTGCACAGGCTCCGGGATACGTCCAGCTCAACCAGTACCGCCTGCTGGAGCCCATCGGACAGGTAAATACTACTCTTATATCTTACAGACGCACAGTAAACCGTCCATAGAACTTGAGGGCTGTCCGAATTTCAAAAAGCGCAGAGTGCGGGGCGGGGGGGTCACCGCGCGTGCGGCGCGCTCCAAGAGAGTCTCGCCGGGTTTCCCTTGCACAGGCTCCGGGATACGTCCAGCTCAATCAGTACCGCCTGCTGGAGCCCATCGGACAGGTAAACACTGCGCTTATATCTTACAGACGCAAAGAAAATCGTCCATAGAACTTGAGGGGCTGTCCGAATTTCAAAAAGCGCAGAGTGCGGGGCAGGAGGATCACCGCGCGTACGGCGCGCTCCAAGGGAGCCTCGCAGGGTTTCCCTTGCACAGGCTCCGGGATACGTCCAGCTCAACCAGTATCGCCTGCTGGAGCCCATCGGACAGGTAAATACTACTCTTATATCTTACAGACGCACAGTAAACCGTCCATAGAACTTGAGGGCTGTCCGAATTTCAAAAAGCGCAGAGTGCGGGGCAGGAAGTTCACCGCGCGTACGGGGCGCGCTCCAAGGGAGTCTCGCAGGGTTTCCTTTGCACAGGCTCCGGGATACGTGCAGCTCAATCAGTACCGCCTGCTGGAGCCCATCGGTCAGGTAAACACTGCGCTTATATCTTACAGACGCAAAGAAAATTGTCCATAGAACTTGACGGGCTGTCCGAATTTCAAAAAGCGCAGAGTGCGGGGCGGGAGGTTCAGCGCGCGTGCGGCGCGCTCCAAGGGAGTCTCGCAGGGTTTCCCTTGCACAGGCTCCGGGATACGTCCAACTCAATCAGTACCGCCTGCTGGAGCCCATCGGTCAGGTAAACACTGCGCTTATATCTTACAGACGCAAAGAAAATTGTCCATAGAACTTGACGGGCTGTCCGAATTTCAAAAAGCGCAGAGTGCGGGGCGGGAGGTTCAGCGCGCGTGCGGCGCGCTCCAAGGGAGTCTCGCAGGGTTTCCCTTGCTCAGGCTCCGGGATACGTCCAACTCAATCAGTACCGCCTGCTGGAGCCCATCGGACAGGTAAACACTACACTTATATCTTACAGACGCAAAGAAAACTGTCCATAGAACTTGAGGGGCTGTCCGAATTTCAAAAAGCGCAGAGTGCGGGGCGGGAGGGTCACCGCGCGTGCGGCGCGCACCAAGAGAGTCTTGAAGGGTTTCCCTTGCACAGGCACCGGGATACGTCCAGCTCCATCAGTACCGCCTGCTGGAACCCATCGCACAGGTAAACCCTACGCTTATATCTTACAGACACAAAGAAAATTGTCCATAGAACTTGAGGGGCTGTCCGAATTTCAAAAAGCGCAGAGTGCTGGGCGGGAGGCTTACCGCGCGTGTGGCGCGCGCCAAGAGAGTCTCGCAGGGTTTCCCTTGCTCAGGCTCCGGGATACGTCCAGCTCAATCAGTACCGCCTGCTGGAGCCCATCGGACAGGTAAACACTGCGCTTATATCTAACAGACGCAAAGTAAACCGTCCATAGAACTTGAGGGGCTGTCCGGATTTCAAAAAGCGCAGAGTGCGGGGCGGGAGGGTCGCCACGGGTGCGGCGCGCTCCAAGAGAGTCTCGAAGGGTTTCCCTTGCACAGGCACCGGGATACGTACAGCTCAATCAGTACCGCCTGCTTGAGCCCATCGGTCAGGTAAACACTGCGCTTATATCTTACAGACGCAAAGAAAATTGTAGAACTTAAGGATCTGTCCGAATTTCAAAAAGCGCAGAGTGCGGGGCGGGAGGGTCAACGCGCGTGCGGCGCGCACCAAGAGAGTCTTGAAGGGTTTCCCTTGCACAGGCACCGGGATAAGTCCAGCTAAATCAGTACCGCCTGCTGGAGCCCATCGGACAGGTAAACCCTACGCTTATATCCTACAGACACAAAGAAAATTGTCCATAGAACTTGAGGGGCTGTCCGGATTTCAAAAAGCGCAGAGTGCGGGGCAGGAGGATCACCGCGCGTACGGCGCGCTCCAAGGGAGTCTCGCAGGGTTTCCCTTGCACAGGCTCCGGGATACGTCCAGCTCAATCAGTACCGGCTGCTGGAGCCCATCGGACAGGTAAACACTGCGCTTATATCTTACAAACGCAAGGAAAAGCGTCCATAGATTTTGCAGGGTTGTCCTAATTTCATATTATCCTCTGATCCTTTATACACTTCTTAGGACCCTAGCTTATCCAAATCGATGTTACAAGGGAACGTAGTTCCAGAGACAGACCATAGGTGGCGCTGTAATTAATTATAATAAATTTAGGATAGTTAATTCGTAATGTACTCTCATCACTTTCCGAATAAACACCATAAGAAGCACACGCTGGTTTTGTCTCCAACTCCCCTCAAGATCCTCCGACCGCCCACGTGCCATCAACTGCTGAATCTCGAGGGTTTCCCTGGCTCAGGCACCAGGATATGTTCAACTTTCCTGCTGTAGCCTATTGGACAGGTCTGTAATGTAAATAACTACCACTGACTGATCAGGAGGTCTAGCCAAGATAACAATCGTTGATAGAAATCGTCATCGAAACTTAAATACTGTCATCCCGTACATTTTTACTTTTCGTCGGGCTTTTATCGATGTACAATTATCATCTTGGCTAGGCCCCCGGTAGTAATCTAAGGTAAACGAATTAACAAAACCAGAGACAATAGAAACGAGATTAAATTCGGATTCAATTGAATTAGTAAGAATTAAATCAATTATGCGATTTGGTTTCCGGGCGGATACGACCTTCAAGAAAAGAACGTACTCCCATCGTAAAGGCTGGCAATTAAGCGATTATGATTACCACCAAACGATTAGTCCGCCTGTTTGCCTGCTATATCATAAAAAATACTGTCAAGTTTATGTACACACAGTAGATACAGTATATATTTTACAAAGTGTGTTGCTATTACAGGGCTCGTACGGGATCGTGAAGTTGGCTTATAGCGAGGAGGACGACACACATTACGTAAGTACGAGAAGACACATCCTTATACTAGTTATACTATACACTCATAAACCTTTCCATATAAATGCGTCCTTATAAAGTTAACTTAGTTGAGGTAATAGAGTAGTGTAGTAGAACACTTCATTACACAGAACAAGTAGGTACATAACACAGAGGGAATACAATAAATGTGTACAAAGTCAAAGTTATCCCCGTAAGGGATCTCTTCCAGCTAATCTTTAAGCAACTAAGAGTAATGAGACAGATAAATGTGAAATATTTTTGTGTATGTTATAATTATAAGCATTTTAAACGAGGTCTCTTTCGAGGACCACCTTTTGTGAATTGACTTAAAATATTCATTTTCATTTTATTTTAGCTGCGCACTATAAATATTATCATTATAAATTAACACAGAAATTAACAGAGAGCGTAGGTTATTCCAATTTGATTTTACATTTTCATTTCAGGCGATGAAAATCCTCTCAAAACGCAAGCTGATGCGCCGCGCGGGCCTTTTCGGGCGCGCGCCGCCGCGCCGCCCCGGACCCGGACCGCCGCCGGACCCGCTGCAACGAGTATACCGGGAAATAGCGACACTTAAGAAGTTGGACCATCCTAATGTTGTGAAATTGGTTGAGGTGAGTTCTAAATACGAATGAGGTAACTTCTAAATACGAATGAGATAGGTTCTAGCGAGTGTCTTCGGGTGCGTGCCGCAACGTCGCCCCGGACCCGCTTCAAAGGGTGTACCGAGAAATAGTTACGTTGAAGAAGCAAGACCACCCTAATGTTGTAAAATTGGTTGAGGTAAGTGATGATGTGACAGATTTCAAAATTGACTTCTCATCATTGGCCTGTCGAGTCTATTACAAACTATACAAGCAGTGTCAGGTAGAGCGACAACGTTTTTCGTGGCTGTGTAAGCAAATACAAAAAATAAAGTAAAATTTACTTCTACGCAGGCAATAATAAATGCTTAAACAAATTCTTTTGACGTTACTTCAACAGCTCCGAATTATTTCTGTTTTATATTTTAAATGACAGGCTCATTTAATTTGTTTGGTAAGATAGAACGCTTGCCGAAAATACAGATAAATAAAGGTAAGACTAAAATATTCCGAAGATATATCCATAATATAATAAGGCTGAAGAAACAAATGAAAACCAGTTATGAACTTGAGCTTTCATAAAATTCACTTGTTTTGAGTGAATAAAATAAACCCTAAGATTGGCAGTCTAGTACTTAAGTAAAGAAGACTGACAATTTTCATACAACGCAAGGCACGCGAGAGTCGTCAATGTTGTAGATGATATATTTTTATTATTATTTCTTTCCCATCACGGAAGAATGGTGTTCCGGACCTATGGGAAGCGTGCGTGGAGCCGAAGCCAACACGTAGAGCCCCTTTTGACGTTTGAAATGAAAGGGGTAGGGGAAGTCCGGGTATAGTGAACACCTTAAGCTTTGACTTGACATAACAGAAAAATTTAACAAGGAAGAAATGAAAAAAGTGTCAATAATAAGTCTTTATTTAATAAACTTTTAATTTAAAACAACACTAGCCTCCAATGTTTAATAATTGCTGCAATTTTGAACAAAACGTAAAAATAGATATTTTATTCGCTTTGTCCAGGGTACCGGGCAAAGTGAAACAGGCCACCGGGCAAAGCAAATATCACTCATAAAATCTTAGTGAACTTAATAACTAAGTGAAAATTAATCAACATAAGATCATTTTAATAATATTAATTAGAAAAAGCTGTCACAAGTAACTTTTGATATATTTTCACTAACTTCATAAGCATAAGTCTTCACGGCATCTCTGAAGATATTTTAACACAGCGAATCCACGTTTTGATAGCCATTTCCATGACGTCTGTTAGCCAGGAGCCATGATTGATCTTTTTTTGATATTTATATACCATCTGTAACAAAATATAACCATAAAAAAATTACCTAATAAATTAAAAGTGAACACGCTATCCGCTTCGCCCGATCCACTTTGCCCATTCAGTCAGTTAATGAAATTAAGAATTTAAAAAAAATAACCGTTGGATTATTTTAAAAGAAATGCGTTGTAAAAGGAAGATACTTTAATAAGCAATAGAAGCATCTTGAATTAAAATTCGAGATAATTACTATGACAAAATAATATACCATGTACGTACCTTTCATAATCGCATATTTTGCACTAAAAACACATTTTGACTCGTCACCGACGACGCTCGCAGCGACCGCTCCCTGTGACGCTTGCCGCTCATAGAGCGAAGGATCCTGAACATCATATAGGCGCGTGGTGCGACAAAGTCGAATAGTTTAGGATTGGGAGCCCGAATTCGCTTTGCCTGGGGTGTTCGCTTTACCCGACCTTCCCCTACACCGAGCGGATGCTGCCCTTGCCCGTGTAAGGACTATTGAGAGTTGATGGGATCTAAAATGAACTAGGTTATTGGGTGAAAGCGATGGACTAAGTACTGAGCTATGGGATAAAAAAAACCGGACGCCTGCCTAATAAAACGGTATGATTATTTAAGTTATTTGCATCATGAAAACCGCCACGCTACTGCTATTTACCTAAAATTTCAGAACGTAAAATTGGATTTGTCTAACCGCAGTTAAAGAGTCACAAAACTGGATTTAAATCACAAATAAAGGCTAATAAGGGTTCAAGGCCTTAAAAAGGTTTAAATATAATAACGTAGGTATAAGTTTGGCGCAATTAAATCAAATTAAACCTAAAATGCCTTTATTATGCTTGTGCTGTATTTTTATGCACAAGACAGTGGCATACAACTTCCTGTATTTTACGTTTAGAATTCATAAAAGCAGTACAAACAGAGTCAAACGTATAAAAATGGAAAAGTGGAAAAATATACGTAAGGAACACAATGTCGTATGAGATTGTACGTCTCGAATTTACTTGTCTCTGTTAAAAACAACAAACTAGCGTTACTCGGAAAATAAAGTAAAATCTTGGATCATTTTTATGACTCATATTGTTGACAAAAAAACACGAGACTTCGTTACACCGATATCGGGTATCATTTTGTCTAGGTTTTATCTCGATTTAATACTTTGCTTTTGCGAGAAAAACAAAGTAAGTATATTTTACGGGGAGATGAATACGTAGGTAGAAATATATGAGTGCTATGAAAAATGTATATCACTAAAATGGAGTACTTAGCTCAATCAATCTAGTAAAAAGTTAAAATATTAAAATATTTATTGTTGGTCATGAGTTACAGAGGTTATACATATTTTAATTTACAACGCAGAGGCGTGCAATTGGGGACACTTAATTCTAAATAAGGTAACTTATGTAGGTACCTATATTAACGGACCTAGTATACTACCTACACATGACAAAATTGGTTAATATAACATTTTTTAGAAATAAATTATAAGTGGAAAAATTTACTGTTTTGGGTGGCAACGTTCGCAGACGTTTCTGCTTGATACAATTTTTTTTTATTCTGTTAATCAAGCAGAGATGCTGTAAAAACACTTTTCCACAAACCAATAAAAAAGTTTTCTAACAAATTCCATTAAGCATCAGTTTTGTATGTCGATTGTTAATTCCTTATTTTTTATTTTTTTTATTTAAACTTTATTGTACAAAAGAAAAACTTATCGTACAAAAGGCGGACTTAATGCCAAAAGCATTCTCTACCAGTCAACCTTAAGGCAAAGCAGAGAGATTGTTATTTAATTTATTTTTGGACAAATAACCCCACTGTTTGAAAACACTACTCACTATTCACGTTTGTCAGAGCAAAATTCCCTCCGCATTTTCCCCGTTTTATATTTACATAAATCTATCATACTAACTTTTATTACACGTGTGAGTCCCAGTCGCTTTTTTATATTCATTATGTACTAGTTAAGGTATATTAAGGATGAAAATAAAGGCTTAATTATTAATTATTATTAGGTATTTTGTGGGTACAACGAATGACGACAAAGTTTACTTTAGCTAAAATTCGATAAAACAGTAAATGGTGATGTCTATGATTGACATTTCCTCTCGCGGCGTGTAACCACGCGTGTAATGACTCGCTCATATTCAACAAGTCCTTGCCAACCTGTTGAGTTCTGACCTGCCGGAACTTTCTTTGCCACAAACTTGGCGGCTACTTTGGAAGTCTAATCGCTTTCAATGCGAACAGTCGTCATACCCATATAAGTAATACCGACATCTTTCACATAGTTATAATACAAAAATATCGCGTTACATATAATACTTTGAAAATTTGCGAAACTTATTCTTGAAATTTTGTAGAGTTCTACTAAGAAATAGTTTTTAGACAATCAACCCCTAAATGGGTCCAATTGGACGGATTTTTTTTTAATTTTTACGCCCTAAGTCGCAGGCGGAGACTAGTATATATTCCAAGTGCAAAAAGTAAAAGGTTAGAAATTCATTTTATTTCACAACGTCGTTTTCAAATGAGAGAGTAACATCGATTATACGTCGGCGGAGAGATTCGTATGACTCTTAAGATAATATTTACGAATATTTCCAGGTGTTAGATGACCCTGAGGAAGACCAGCTGTACCTGGTGTTCCAGCTGCTGGAGGGTGGGCCAGTCATCGACATACCAACCGACAACCCGCTCAGCGAAGAGCTGGCGAGGAAGTACTTCCGAGATGCTCTACTAGGGATCGAGTACTGTGAGTACTGTTAGATGAGAATCAGCTGTAGGTAGGGTAGGTCTTCCAACTGCTGGAGGGTGGACCAATCATCGACATACCAACTGACAACCCGCTCAGCGAAGAGCTGGCGAGGAAGTACTTCCGAGATGCTCTACTAGGGATCGAGTACTGTGAGTACTGTTAGATGAGAATCAGCTGTAGGTAGGGTAGGTCTTCCAACTGCTGGAGGGTGGACCAATCATCGACATACCAACTGACAACCCGCTCAGCGAAGAGCTGGCGAGGAAGTACTTCCGAGATGCTCTACTAGGGATCGAGTACTGTGAGTACTGTTAGATGAGAATCAGCTGTAGGTAGGGTAGGTCTTCCAACTGCTGGAGGGTGGACCAATCATCGACATACCAACTGACAACCCGCTCAGCGAAGAGCTGGCGAGGAAGTACTTCCGAGATGCTCTAGGGATCGAGTATTGTGAGTACAAAATTACCCCGAAAGATATTTTCATTGTCAAGATCTTTTTGAAAGTACCTGCAAGGTCCATTCCCCGACACAGAAACGTTTCATCAAAAATCTTTTTTTATAAAAACTAAGTAACAGACGAATATTTCGAAAATGTAGAATGAGGTATTTTGCCTATCTAGCCTAACACGTTACACCATGAACAATAATTATTAAACATTTTGGAGTCTGGTGGGAAGTTTGACTGAAAACCTCGAAAAATCTTTACCGCCACCAATAATTCTACTGGTTTTAAAAATTGCTCTTTTCAACAGTACACTACCAACGCATCGCCCACCGCGACATTAAGCCAGCTAACCTCCTTCTTGGCGACGGTCGGGTGCAAGTGGCGGACCTAGGTGCCTGCGGGGAGCTAGCAGATGCAGGGCTTGCCGGGGGCGTGGGGACTCCTGCCTTTAGGGCTCCTGAAGCGGCTGCACCAGCTGATCGGTATAACGGGGAGGTAAGAGCATCCAACCAAACCTTAATAGCATTGCGGCAATATACTTGACGAGGGATTGCTTCTTGCCTTGGTATGGAAGCGATTCGTGATGAAGATAGCATGTAGAAGTACATTCCAGTTGTGATAATCGACTTGCTAATCTCCTGTTAGAATAAGTGACTGATGAAACTTATTTTACAAGAATGGTGCCCACCACCTTAACCTTAGTATGGAAGAGGCTGACGACGATGAAGAATCTATTCTTCCTGGATGTATCAAGCTATTCAAACCTAGCTATAACCTATGTACTTCTTAGAGAGAAGACTGCAGTAGCTAATAAATCTCAAAATCACCTACTATAGCTACTTCACTCACGATAATCAAAGTGTGTGTGTGTGTTTAATCAATAAATTTGTGCAATTCACCCTTGGGCGCTTCACTCCAATGATTCAATAGATAAATCTCTGTCCATACATAAATCTTATGCTCCATCTCAGCTATTTCATATGGACGTTGATTATAAGAGGCTCTTCACAGCAATAAAACTTTTTTTTCCCCAGGCGGCAGACATTTGGTCGTTAGGCGTGACCCTCTACGCCATGGTGACCGGCCGCGTGCCCTGGAGCGGCTCGTGTGCCGAGATTGCTCAGCGGGCGCTCACTGACCCATTGAAGTTTCCATCACGACCGACGATTTCTGCGCCGCTGAAGGGGTTGCTATTACGTATGCTTGATAAGGACCCGGCTAGAAGAGCTACGATGCATGAAATTAAGGTAAGAAAGACCATGACAACACTAGTAATACAGTCTCACCTTCAACCAGAGCTGCTCTTACGAATGCTGGAAAAAGACCTGGCTTATATTATAAGTCAAGCTAGCTTAATATTGAGAAAGCAGCTATCTTTTACATTCCGGGTGAAGAAAAGAATCTTCTTCTGAGCAAGATTGCAAAATCGTTGGCTGCCCAGCTCAATGCTCATGGCTTTCCTGGCCGATTTAGAGAAAAATCATTTGATTCAATGCAGTCATCATCGTCATCATCTTAGCCATAAGACGTCCACTGCTGAACATAGGCCTCCCCCATGGACCTCCACACGTACCGGTTGGAAGCTACCCGCATCCAGCGTTTTCAATACAGTACTTTAATTTAATTCGTATATTTTCATGTACAGGAACACGGCTGGGTGACAAACAATGGAGCTGATCCCCTACCCTCCGAACAAGAGAACTGTCGCCTGGTGGAAGTGACAGATGAGGACATGGCGCGAGTTGTCACCTCCATCCCCAATCTGTCCACCCTCATCCTCATCAAGACCATGCTCAAGAAGCACAGCTTCCAGGTCAGTGTCCAAGGTTAACCAGCCTTTGCAACGGCGTACGCACGTGTGGCAAAGAAAAGACAGTAAATACCTATTAAACTACGAAAGATCGAAGGACTTTGGCGCTAGAAATTCAAAGCACTACCTCTGAGCTGAACACACTGATGGAAACTGTCACCTTTTCAACAATGTATTATCAACCAATGGGTCGAAGTGTATCCACCAGGGTCACAACTTCCTAAAAGTTAAGATTATAAGGTCAACAGGACAAAACATTATCAGTAGGTATTTAATAACTTCATGAATCATGTCTTATATTGCAGAATCCATTTCTCCGAAGTCGGGAAGGCAGTACATCTCGCCGCGAGTCCTCGGAAACCATCAAGGAGGCCGAGAAGCCCAAAAGGGGAGGCCTGGCGCGCTCGGGGCGATCGCTGTCGGCCCCTGGGAACTATCTTATGGACAGGTACAAATTAGTCCTTAGCAAATAATAAAATTAAGCTAGTAATAGCACCAGTGATCGACAGGGTACCAGTAACCTGACACTTCAATTTTTATGACCTTCACCAAGGAGTTTTGGCCGAAGGTTGTCAAGTTTCGGTGGTTCCGCGGCCGGCTCCCTGACACTGCGGAGTTGCGTAATGCATTGCAGCCATAATGTGATTTGTAGTGTTTAGTTTTAAAATATATTTTTATAATATGTATGCTAGTTTTAAGGTATTTATGTATGGGCCACTAGTTGCCTGAAATAATGTACCGATCTCCTATAAATACGGCAACACAGGAGTGCAACTACTGTACATGCTCGGCTTCCAGCCCTTATTTTCTTGGATAAAAATTGAAGTGTTGGATTACTGGTTCCCTGTATGTCAGTGGTGCCACTACGTTACTTCCGCTAATAAATTACAGATGAAAACCAAAGAGTAGAAATTTTTTAAAAGGATTTGAGAGTTAGACAATTTTCTGACTTCTATAGATAAGTCTATTGCTCTACTAAGCAAAGATATTAGCTAGCAAAATTGACATTTTGGCCCTTGGTAAGAATTATTCAAAGCCACTTCATAACATTATTCACTTGAAATGGAATGTTTATTCTAGCCGACAAACATCGTTCGACATCGCCCTAGAGTCAGTCCAAGAGTCCCGCGACCAGCCCCAGGACAACGAGACCAAGGACGCGGAAAACAAGATGGCCGCACGGTGATATGACAAGATGGCGGCACCGCCCGCCCCCTGCGTCCGCGCACCCGCGCAGCGCGTTAAGCATTAATGCGTGTTATTCACTAGAGGATAAAGTTTAATATCGCAAGTTAAGGCAGTGACGCTAAATGAATTCGCGTGACTTTTTTACATTATATTAAAGTTTCGGTTCTATTCGCTGCGGTGTGCGTTTGCGAACGGGTCTCAATGCTTGAGAATGGTCACCTAAGTTGACTAAAATATTAGACTTCAATGAAATTAAGGCGTTAAAAATACTTAACACATGCACACTCTGTGCTATCAAACACGCTGCAGAGTTAGTTTAGCCTGACTCTACACATAAAAAATTACGTGGGTAAAATCTTAAGGTGTCTTTAATGATTGTATAATGGGGTATTTAACTACTAGTCAAATTAGTTTCTTTTTTCGAACTCTCAAAACGATTTGCTACTATGGAATTTATATGAAACACAAGCATGTGTCGTCACGATCAAATCACCTACT
Source organism: Cydia splendana (assembly GCF_910591565.1). NCBI lineage: Eukaryota > Metazoa > Arthropoda > Insecta > Lepidoptera > Tortricidae > Cydia > Cydia splendana. Next base: position 522,740 of record NC_085978.1, on the reverse strand, counting down.
CTTTATAGTTTTATACGGGATTTAAAATAGAAATATTGTCTAAAAATAACTGCTGTCTACGTTTTTCTATTAATGTTTTGGTGCTTTATTTCTTGCGTGGTGTAAAATAATTTATTTTAATTACAGTCAAATACCCTATTTTATGACATGTCTAAAAACATCAAGTTCATTTGATGTCATGGGCAATGTGTAAAAGTAGGTATTTTAATCCTCTAGTGAATAAGACGCTTTAAAAAGGAAAGTTATACAAAAAAAGAGATTTTTTAATGATATATTCATGCATTTTTTGCCTTTATAGTTTGTAGATTAATTTCTAAGTGAAGTTTCTTTAGTTTTTGTACTAAAAGCTAGAGGTGACATAAAGTGAGGTTTAGCAATTAGTAGGGGAAGCACGAAGATGATATTTTTTTATATATTATAGTATAGAAATATTGTAAATATTTTTAAACTTAAATATTTCATTCCTCGACTAGTCCCAAGGTTTTAAATGATATTGTAAATAAGGTATTTTTGCCCTTTTTGACCTAAATTAAGGACTGCAGTTCATACAATTTTCTCTAAACATGAAAACTTTTTATCTCTGGCAGCTAAAATACGTAAATGTGTAAAATAGCCATTTTTTTTATTGTTTCTAAGTACTTACATAAATAGACTTAATTTTATTGTTATATATTACATTTGTTGTTATATAGTTACATTTGCCTTATTTCACTATACTCTTATTGTAGAATACAGCTTTTTTAATTTTTTGTCAGTCACCAAAATAATTATAATAAAATTGCTCAATGCATTAAATCATGTACATATATAGCTTCATACTTAATTATTATATTCATAATCATAATGTGAAAGGTGTGCGTTAACCAAGCTGGCCTAAGTCCAAACAAAATATTTCTAACTAGGTACAGTCGCCATCAGATATATCGGAGCGGCCAAGGTGTTCACAATATCTGAACACGCGCTCTAACGCCCTGCCAATAGAGGCGTGTTCCGATATTTGTGAGCACCTTGGCCGCTCCGATATATCTGATGGCGACTGTACCTACTATATAATATTTCGAAATTCGGTTTCTGGTACAAAATGGCCAATTACATGAATGCTCAGTAAAACAAAGCTTTGAACGTTGCGCTCCAATTATTCTTTTATCTTTAATTAGAGTCTTACTTACTTCGATTCGTAATGCAGACTCTTAAGCTACGTGGTTTGTGATTGAAATGGAAAATGTTATGTAACGTTTTCATTTCAAAAGGAGTTTCACTAATAAGATTTCACTGAGCACAGATCATTCAACTACAAGGTGGAACAACTTGCGGTCATCATACATAGAGTTAGACCGAGGTAAATCTACGACGATTTTGATAGTACACGCAGTGCAAGTGTTATTTTAAACGTCAAACTTCTATGAAATTATGACGTGTAAATAACACTGCGTGTGCTATCAGACTCGTTGCAGACGTACCTCGGTCTGACTCTAGCCGCTTTCGTACTAATTTAGTATGAGAGCGCGACCTCTTATTACAGTTGCTTTCACGTTAATTATTTCACATAAATATTAAAAAAGGAAAACTGACAACAAAAAATATAAACTGAAATAGTATCCCTTTTATATACGCTAGAAACTGATATCTTTGAAATCGGTGCCAAGCCCAATATTTATAAAAGAAACGGTGAATTGATACCCTCCTTTTTTAGATTAAAAATTTAAGAAAGAACATGAACTACTATTTAGTTTACAATATAACAATACCTGCCGGGCTAGCACATGATTGGCGCGACAGTATCTCGCGGCGAGATAGACTACCCGTCTTTTTCTAACTATGTTACTATAAGAGGGACGGGTAGTCTATCTCGCCGCGAGATACTGTCGCGCCAATCATGTGCTTGGCCTACAGGTATTAAATGGTGTAGAGTGCAAGTCATTGGTATACTCTTATGTGTACCTTGCTTCGTAAAAGCTTCTCAATCCGGAGTCTATTTATTCTGTGTCATTGTGACACGTTATCACGTCAAAGCACCCGTCCCTCTTCAAGTCGTAGAACCAGAAAAGGACGAATGTTTTACGCCCGATAAAAGTTGAGACAAAAATTCCTCCTGACAAAAGAGATCCTTCGAGAACAGTAAACGTGAAGAGCAAAATTTATACGAAGGTGACGTAAAACTTCTTCTTTTGAGCTAGCGTCTTTTGAGCGTCGGCGTCTAAATAGTCAGCGCTATGGAAAATGGCGGCGCTGCACAGTTGCGCCAACGTTGCGTCGAGAAGCAGCCATAGAGTTAACTAAACGCCGATGCTCGGGAGACGCTGTGGGGTGACCCTAATAAGGCTTGTTGTTGCATCAAGTCAAATATTTGATTGCGTCACATATACTTGAAACTTTTAATATAGCATAATGCTCTTGGCGAGTTTCTTATACAGATATTGATTTAACCCACAGTCTTGGGGGAATGATAATAACAAAGGTACGGTTAAGTTATGTCCAATATCGAAATACATGACATAAGTACTTGAACAAAAACTTTTAATATAAATTTATATCGTTTACTTTCTAATGTACCTATATCATTAACAGGCAATAAAAATAAACATAACGAATACCTAAAACTAGCAACGGAAAGCGTAAAACTGGCCTCAGCACTCGTAGTGCTTGAAAATGGTGACCCAAACGTTACGAAATGTATTGCGGGAGTGACTAAAAATACGTGAGCTAACCTTGTTAGTTTCATATATGTGGCATTATCTATGAAAAGGAACCTTATTGTCGATGGCGCTTACGCAGCACAGCGTCGCGCGGCATTGTATTTATATCGGAGCATCGTTAATAATGGCGTAAGCGCCATCGACAATAAGGTCCCTTTTCATAGGTAACGTCACATATGTGTATGATGGTGGTCAAAATCGTGGGTTCAAACCTCGGTTGTGCTGTATAGAGGGGAAAAATCATTCTCGAATAAAAAAGGGAAAAATTACAAAAAGTCGGTCAAAATCCTTATTGACAGACAAATTATTAAACCGTAAAATTAGTTTAATTTTAATTAGTCTAAAGTACATATATGCGTCCCATAGCTCATTAAATTTGATTAATAAAACATCTAACTAAAGAAAATATTGTGGCTATACCACCATAATAAAGGAAAAATCTACTTGAACAACAACGAAAGAACCGCAAACTTTTCTTATATAACCCATCGAGTACCCATTTCAACCCTTATATCTTCCTCTTATTTCTTTTTTACTGTTCACTTTTGTTTACTATGCCTTTGAGTAGTCTCCCGAAAGTAATCAAGGAACTGGTCCGCTACGTTAACGCACACAACAACTTATACAGTTAATGAGAAAAGAAAGGGAATAAAAGCAATTTCTTTTTTTGTGTGAAGATACTTACAAAGCGTCACAGTGTACTTATGAAAACCGTAGAATACAAAGAATACATTTTATTTAATTGTGCTCGCCTGATAACAAACATCATTTCAAGCGAAGCAAGATGATTAATTTCAATATAATTTTGTGTAAAAAATAAACCATTTTTAACCCTTTGAACGCTACGCCTATATCGTGTGCGGCGCATCATATTATAATTATTGTCGGAATGAACGAACGTTGATATTGTGCTGTTGTTGCTGCGCGCGTCATCTGATACCTTAGGCGGTAAAGGGTAAAGTACTGTATCATAAATACACTATGATACTAATAAACCCTTAAATTTAGAAATTATGGCACCCACTTAATTATAAAATATCGTATCTCACTGACCAATTCCGTTTACAAGCGAGCTTTAATCAGCGGGCCTAAAATGGTTGCGGTCTCACCGTCTGTCATCGTCTCTCTAACGAGGAGCTTCGTCAGGAGCCACAGAGCCACTCGCGTTAGCTGGCAGACTGCGACCGGATACTGTGATGGGAGTGTCGTTACATGATAGACGATGATAGGGCAACCATCATATCCGTATTGTATCGAATACTACGCGACAGGGTCCCACAACGCAGCCACTTTCATTTCCTTCTTTAATGTAAGTGTATTTAGAACTTTGTGCAAGTAAAGTGCGGGGCGAACGAAAATATGGTTTTTGGTATCGATGTTTTATTTTGCCGAAGGATATCTTGAAAAACGTATCCGTTTCCCCTTTTTTTGGCTCTGTAACCAACACTTACACGTATTTTTCGCGTTGAATGCTAAAACTATAAGCAACTGCTGCTTTGTCGATAAAGAGAACAAATAAAAAAACACAGACTGTCCTTTCCCTGACTTTGCTTGCACACGACCCATTAGTCCGATCCGAGCTTAGATTAGATCAGTTTTAAGCTAGCGTCAGCCAAAAATACTATTATGATTGAAATTGATTTTTACAAGCTTTTATTTAGTTTCACCTGACCGTTGTCTGTCGGTCTGTAATCAAATCTTGCAAGTTAAATTTGATCCACTTCCCGGTTTCCGATTGAGCTGAAATTTTGCATGCATGTATAAATCAGATGACAATGCAATATTATGGTACCATTGAGCTGATCTGATGATGGAGACAGGAGGTGGCAATAGGAACTCTGTGATGAAACAGCGCAACCTAATTGTGTTTGGGGTTTTTAGAATTGTCTCGATGAGTATTAGTTGTCTGTCGTAAGAAAAGTACACTCAGCGATAAAAGGTTGTACCAAAAATGAAATTTTTGCCAAAAACTTATTTTTATTAACTTTTTAACTATCATTAAGTTATTACTAGTATCATTTTTAACTAGTGAGACTTAGACATTTACCACTGAACTGGCAAATGCGCATTCGGTCTGCCAGTAGGGCCGTCTTAAACTATGCTGGGGCCCCTGGGCACTTAAGAATTTGGGGCCCTATAGGAAAGTAAAGAAAGCTAATTAAACTAACATTTTTCTACTATGATCTTATATTTATTATAGGTAATCAAATATACTGTTACTGTCTGTCCTTCGGGGCCCCCTGAGGATGGGGGCCATGGGCACGGGCCCCGTGCGCCCTTATGGTACTTAAAGACGGTACTGTCTGCCAGAAACACCATTACAGAGATAATTACAATTACAAAATATACAACAAAGGCGAATTTATCTATCTCTTCCAGAGTAGGTTGTTTATGTTAAATAATCCTTCGTAATACCTCAGAGGGCAGGAAAGAAAACAATACCGTAACTATGTGGGTGTCACGTAACGCAACACATTACTTCCTATTACATTTATATTATATCACTTATTAATATACGTCGACCTGTTTGTCATGGCATAGGTAATATTCTTTTTATACGTTATACTCGTTCACGCAAAAGAAAAGAATATAAATTCACCAGTATGATAAAAATATTTATTGAAATTGGAAAAGCTTTGATAGATTAGTTGGTACAGCGGTGGGCCGAGCTTGGGGAAACATGCTTTCGTATGTCTGTCGAGTCACGTCTGGATGGGATTAGCTCAGGGCCGGGACAAGTGACGTTCTAGAAGACAGGTCTATGCTCAGCAGTGGGCGATAAATGGCCGATATAATGATGATGATGTCTGTCCGCTTGTTTTCCTCTGCCGCATTAATTCCTAACCGATTCTCACAAATTTTTATAAACAGATTCGATATTTAAATAGGATTTTAATCGGTTTTTGAAAATGGCGGAATAATAGAGTTAGACCAAGATAAGTCTGCAGCGATTTTGATAGCACACGCAGTGCAAGTGTTATTTATACGTCATAATTTCATAGAACATTGACGTTTAACTTGACACTTGCACTGCGAGTGCTATTAAAATCGCTGCAGACTTGTCTTGGTCTAACTCTACCTACATTTATTCGGTTTTAAGCGACAGACTCGAGACGCAGACTTACAAAGCCGCTAGTTACTTAAACTAACTAATACGTTGCAATTGTTAATGCTTAGTCTATTTTATTTTTCAATTTTATGAAACAAATTACAATACTGCTTGGAATTATTATATAAAGTTACGCATTATTATATAATGTTCATGAATGCAAACGTTTCTAAATAGCCTTCTATCTTCTATTTACCAGAAGCAAGACTAAACGAATTACCTCTCGGTATTTAGCCCTCGAAATGTTACGGCAGAACATTGCTTACATTCGGCCCTTCAGTTACAAACAAACAGGCGGTCGTCCTATTCGCAACGGCCATAATATAAGCTGTATCGTCCTACACGTAGAACATAGGCCCCAATCAAGTTTGGACTCTTTGTCAATATGACAGAGTTAAATTTAAGCTGGCAATTTTATTAAATCCAACCGTCAGAAAGATATCACAGAAATAATAGAATACATCCTCCGTTCCAAAGAACCTAGCCATGAGACAATCTTTTATATAATAATACCAACGGAAGCTTAAGTAAAATAATGTAGTAATGTAATGTGTAGTCAAATAATTTAGTTTCCGACCCATTTCGTACCTTCATACTTTTGTCACGGAGACAATAGTTATTTACGATACAAGTGTGGAAAAGAGGAAATTCGAAACCAGTGGCGTTAAGTTAAAACACGACCGAAGGGAGTGTTATAAATCGACACGAGTTGCGAATTATTCACACGTGTATCGTACAACGTTTTACAGCACATATGGCCCTCTAATCTTTCGACATACGCACGGAAAGTGCTCTTTCCCGCACTAGTTCGAGAAAGTATTTAACTGTGCCTTTATTTATACGTGTGCTTGAGGAATCAGCAATGAAGTCACAGTTTTGTCTTAGACAACTTTAGTTGTATCTCTCAACTCTAATATAAAACCAAAGCAGCATAATCTCTATGAAATGATATTTACTTACTTACTGCCGCGGCGCAGCGACCCGAAGTGGATCTTGGCCTCTGACACTAAGGAACGCCATGCTTCTCTGTCTAGTGCCGTTTCTGTCCAATCGACGGCATCGATGAATAGATAATCTCTATAGATAATAAAATCAAAGAGCTTACTTATACTGGTTTGTAGGTACTCCGTGTCTTGTTATTTCTGTAATGACATTCCAGTCCGGCCGCTCCGACATCAAAGGCACGAATTAGTTGCTCACTGCGGTGCCGAACTTGTAACTACGTCGGAGGCGTTACAGGCTCACTGCGGCACCGAACTTGTAACTACGTCGGAGGCGTTACAGGCTCACTGCGGCACCGAACTTGTAACTACGTCGGAGGCGTTACAGGCTCACTGCGGCACCGAACTTGTAACTACGTCGGAGGCGTTACAGGCTCACTGCGGCACCGAACTTGTAACTACGTCGGAGGCGTTACAGGCTCACTGCGGCACCGAACTTGTAACTACATCGTAGTTACAGAAATGTGTAGGGTAGTTCTTTATTTATTTACGAAGGCTTCTATCAAAACGAGGGCATACGGGAAAGTTGTACAGTCAGAAAATCTATTAGCTTAGCACCCCTGCATTCAAATATGTATAATAGTTTTGCTGACTGTACACAAGTGCCTAATTTTCATTTAAAATTTTCTTGCAAACAAAAATAGCTAAGGAAAGCTTAGAAATTATTTTGACAGCGGTTTTACAAAAAGTACCTTATACCAACGGATTTACGGGTAGAATGGATGGCAGTTTATTATTTATGTACTTATATCAAAATATATATAAATATATATACCTGCACTCAAAAGATTGGGTCTAGGGCCACGCAAATACCATTTTAGCTCAAATTGATTTATAAATAGGTATTATACTTTACACAGTGACTCAAAATTGGTACTACTCTTGTACTACAATATGAGAAGATTCGGTAAATGTTTTGTTGCTAACATGAACACGGATTGCATAACAAACATTGGAAATATACAACATACAGACGATATAACCACTACAAAAGCAAAACTACAATATACTTCAACGAATATTTGTATAAGTACTAACCACTCTCTACAGATTTCGATTTGCCAATATTCCGAACCAAATGTCTCTATAAACACAAAAATGTTACTGAGAAAAGACAAATATCAACGTGTCCAATATACTATGTATTTTATACCTACGTAATCTGGTAAACAGTATTCGAATGCTGTTTTTATACCAATAAATAGACGTAGGAACAGAAGCTAATATTATACGGGGGCATACAACAACCTTTCCACAATGTATTTGTACACTTAGGAGAACAAACCATTGATGCTATTTACTAAGTGCTGGCAAACATCTACTTACAGTAGCAGACGTAAACGGGCGTAATGTTCAAAATGATCTGGACACATTACTGTCAAAAGAAATTAAGCATTTGCCAATACAAACAGCAACACTCTTAACTGTCCATCGGTGGACCTTATTCCCTATGTAATAAGGTTTACGACCTGTCAGTTAACAGTGTGGGCGGTGGTACATGTGCGTATGGAGAAGGCACTACTACACACTTTTAAAGTTAACGAGTTTCATTAATTTTGAAGCTCAAAATGCTTCGTTAAAAAAAAAAGCACAAAAAATAACCCTCAAATAAGTCTTGTCAAAAGATAAAGATAATGATAAAGATAAAAAATTAAAAATCAATTTATTCAAGTAGGATCTGTTGGATCGCTTTTGCATCGTCAATGTCTACATTTTATGCTAAACATGCACAGTTACAATAAAATTAATTAAAAGGAGTCAATAAAATAGAAGGAAATGTCAAGAAAATCGCAAATAACAATAAATACATTACAATTTGGAAATGATGAAACGAAAGTTACCTACTTAATAACAAAAATTACCTATTCTAACAATTAAGCCCCGAACTTTTCCCTGCCTTGCCCAAACATTCCAAATGAAGTACTTTGCTAACGGAACTTTAAAATTACATTCTTGATGCATATCTATTTAACATTTAAAAAGCTCTATGTTATATTTTATTGGATAATTTTATATTAAAACCTAGCATATAGATTTTTCACGTTTAATTTTATTGTCTTCTCATTTCTTAAAATATAATAAAACATTTTTGGCAGACGCAGCTTAGGTTATATTTCCTTGCAAGCGAATGGTCCAAATATTTTAAAATTGCCTTTCCACGTTGTGATAGAGATTTAGACGTGTCGCTTTTAATATTGACATTATATTATTATATATTACTTATATATAATTATTAATTATTACTTGTACATAGTCGTATAAGGTTTTTGAAATTGACTTTGTAACTTAGCTTCGTTATTAAGTTGCGTATTTAATAGATCTGAAAACTGTAATAGAAAGTGGAAAGTTAAAAAGGTTATAATTTACCTAAATATGTTCGTAGTTCATAGGCTGAAGTGTTCCCATACCATCTGGCAGAGGACGTGCTTGTTTGCCACCGTGATGGTATAAAAAAACTAAACCAAATTACAGTCCGTGGGCCAGATTCGGATTCGTATGGAAAATTCCATGGAAGTTAATCCATTTTCATTGCTTGCGACTGTATCAATGAATAGAAAACCCTTTTTTAACTTTCCACAGTATTGGAATTTTTTACTTTATCCTCAAATCTCAAATAGAGCACAATACGCATTTAAATCTACTTTAAAAAATCCAAATAAGCTTTTTTTGGCAATTTGATAATGTAATAGAATAATGTATTTTATTCAGTTATTTTTTAAATCGAAAGTCGAAAAATAAATGAAAATTTTATCTCAATATTTTGTTTTAATAATATCTTACCTGATCCTTTTGCAGAATCAAATTTAGGTAGATATTTATTTAAAATAGAACAGTAAGTCAAAAGCATAGAGAAATAACTGAGCATAGAGTGCTCACTCCGTACAGACTGATGACTACGAAAATAACCCTCGTTTTGGTAAGAAAATTGATGTATGGAGTGAGCACTCTATACATACTTATTTCTCTATGGCCAACAATAACTCTTTGCAAATATAGACATAATATCCCTATTAGAGAATGCTTACCCTATCATTGACGACTCTACCCTAAGCCTTCTATTGTGTGAATGATTAATGTGAAACATAGGCAACTGAACAGGGTACGGGTGCCAATAAACGTCCGTTTACTGTACACGTGTAACGGTAGTAATTAATTTACAACCCCTAACATAATACGGGGCTGGGAGGTGACAGTAGATTGAGGAAGATAGATTCGAACCAAGCTAACTCTGCACAGACTACGATGACAGAGTATGCATAGGAGTGCCATAATCATCAGATTACTTGGATAGTACATAATCCCAATATGTATGTCTCTGTTTAACCCAATGGTTGACTAGCAAGGGACGTCTTTTGGCGTTAATTCCACTATTTGTACATTTTTCTATTTTGAGCAATACAGTTTGAATAAATTATCCCACTAAAAATATTTCTATGTAAAATGATGTCAAGTATGATCTCGATCATATGGCTCGCAATGTCAAAAAGTTATCAGATCTCATGTAGAGGCAAGGTTTTTACTCTTCTACACGCCTTAACTCTACAAACCCTAAGTTCACAAACTACCCATATTACATATACATATTATGTATTTTGACTAAGGTGTAGAGTACCATCAAAGACATATGTAACTCCGTATAAGATGAATAAAGTCTAAGAAAAAAACGTGCCTCGGAAATCAAGAAAAAGTATATCTCGGAAAGATGGCGCACACACCTTTGGCCTATGGTCGGCTAGATGGCGTTGACGACACCGTTTTATATTTAACAATTTTAACACATAGGTATCAGTGAATGAACATGGGTCAAAATGATATAAAAAGAATAAAATCATTTATCCATATATATAAATTGTTTCGATAGTTTTATACGTTATCATTTTGAGTTTTAGTCGTGTGTCGATAGATGGCAGTAAATTTACTAAATTTATACTATACACACAATTATATATACTATTTACAAAATTTACTATGACAGGACCCCTCTATACTATCTATTCTCTTTGGTATGTACCATATATTATATGGTATAACCCAAACCCAAGTTATGAGGGTTCAGAAAAACGACAAAGAGCTTCGTGAAAAGGTAAGTAGTGCCGTTGCGCTTCGCTGCCGTGCCCCTAGATGACGTTTATAATGTAACCTCCACACTTTTTCACGTCAAAGTTAGTTTAGGAAGAGACATACGGAAATCAATAGGGTACGGACACCAATAAACGTCCGTGTACTATACACGTGTACGACGCTAGTAATGAATTTACGACCCCTAACATAATACGGGGCTGGGAGGTGACAGTAGAATAAAACGAAGATAGATACGGGAGTGTATTCTACCCACCACGAATAACAGCATGTTGCGGGGTGTCGTGCACAATCCGGAAGTTGTGTGTGTCTTGGTTCTGGTCACCGCAACAAAAATACCTATCTGAGCCATGGGGATTCACGAGGTCTAAGTAAGCGAGGTCGAGGTAAGCTCACAAAGCCACTAGCGTAATCAGTGCTAGATTTTGTAGTACGTGTATTTATTATATTTATAAGCAATTATTAATGCATATGTTTTGGCTCTTGTCGAGAGATTGAAGACCTAGTGGCTGAACGAAACATCATGGGGGAGTCTAAGGCTCACAGACTCCGTTGGTTGGGCCATCTTGAGAGAATTGGTAAATAAATAAATAAATATTATAGGACATTTCTTACACAAATTGACTTAGCCCCACGGTAAGCTCAAGAAGGCCTGTGTTGTGGGTACTCAGACAACGATATACAGGGTGTCCCTAGCCATTGGACAAAGCCGAAATGTACATATGCATTAGGGTATTTAGAACCAGTATACAAAGTATCATAACAATCGGTGTATATAGCGGTTACGAAGAAATTAACAAATTACGATTTGTTTACTTTGGAGCAACCTGTATGTGTTAGTAGCTCCTGAGGTAATAAATAGTATGAAACCTTCTTCGACCGTTTTGATTATCTATTTTATTTATTTATGACATTACTAAGATTCTGACTTGTGACAAATGTCATCATTGCCGCAAATTTTCAAACAAATTGTCAAAAGCACTGCCAATGATTAATACAGTATGTTTCTTTTTGTTGTCGATTATTGGAAATAACTTTTGTTTGATAATTGTTTTTTTTATCTTTTGTTCTAATTAAAAAAATATTACCGTTAGAGCATTTCTGAGAAGTAACCCTACGTTTTGTCTTTATTTCAGGGTTTGTCCAATGGCTAAGGTCACGTTGTATATAATATATAAATACATACTTAAATACATAGAAAACAACCATGACTCAGGAACAAATATCTGTATCATCATACAAATAAATGCCCTTACCAGGATTCGAACCCGGGACCATCGGCTTCATAGGCAGGGTCACTACCCACTAGGCCAGATTGATGAAGATCGGGACGTGAAAAGAGCATACCTGGGCCGCCCAGCAGGAAGACGTCCTATTGCACGCCCCAGGTATCACTGGTGCGACATGGTGGAGGCAGATCTGCGCGAACTTCGAGTCAACAATTTTGGCGAGAGGTCGCACAGGACCGAGAAAACAGGACAGGACAGGACCGAGAAAAGTGGCGCTGTCTTGTGTCGGAGGCAAAGTCTCATTTTGGGTCGCTGAGCCAACGGAGTAAATAAGTTCTTGTGCAAGTTTTTCTCGTATCTACCGTGTAGTCTGTCTTCAGGCTTGATTTCCACCGTCCTCTCAACCGGAAGTGCTGCAAGCCGAGTCGGCAGGTAATGGACTGAATATTGGGTCATACACATTTTATTACTAGCAACCCGCCTCGGCTTCACACGGGTAAACTTTAACAAATTGTGCGCCTAAACCTTCTTCAAGGAATTACTTTATTGATAGGGGAAAACCGCATGAAAATTTTTAAAGCATTTTTAAAGCCGTTTTAAAGCATTAACATTAAAAACTGTCGCATTTGATGAAGTGGAACTGCTGATGATGATCAGAACAGAACTCTTCAACGACGCATAGTACACGTTTGGAGATTTCGAATTTCGATTTTGACTTGGACTGGGACTCGGACTCGGATCCAGATCCGGACTCTTACCCGGATCCGGTTCGGACCCGGAGAGTCTAGGTCCGGGCTAGACTCGGACTCCTTATTTAATAAGTGAAATTAGAAAAGGAGTTCCGCTTGTAATATTAGTTGTAGTTTGTTATGCAATCGGCCCCTGGACTCGGACCCGGACTCAGACCCGGACTCGGACCCGGACTCGGACCCGGACTCGGACCCGGACTCGGACCCGGACTCGGACCCGGACTCGGACCCGGACTCGGACCCGGACTCGGACCCGGACTCGGACCCGGACTCGGACCCGGACTCGGACCCGGACTCGGACCCGGACTCGGACCCGGACTCGGACCCGGACTCGGACCCGGACTCGGACCCGGACTCGGACCCGGACTCGGACCCGGACTCCGACCCGGATTCGGACCCGGACTCGGACCCGGACTCGGACCCGGACTAGTACTCAGACCCGGACCTTAACCCGGAAAACCACTATGATACCTAAACTAAATAAACCACTATGATTACCTACCATAAAATGTAGGTATAAAGTATGATGATGCCAAACCCCTCCCGCTCAAACCCCCGTACACCGCACCGCATGCGCCGTTAAGTGGGTTAGGTTAGGTTTGAACTGCGATCCTCACAGAACCGAACAAAAGTGGGTTAGGTTAGGTTAGAATTGCGAGCCTTACAGAAACGAAATGCTACTAGAAAAGTGGGTGGGATCTACAATAATCTTTCACCGGGCCCCATAGAAGTCGGTTTTTTTTTTCTTAAACATTATATTGTTTCGTCCTTAGAAGGAAACTTTTTCAAAAAAAGTTTTGGACCCTATTACTCGAAACGAAACATGAACGAGCTAATTACGCCTGCCAAGGACGTTTAATAATTAACCTTACCTTATCTTATTCTTCACCCCACTAGCTCATAAAGGCTCTCTTTATATTTCAAAAACTGCTGAGAAAGTTGCATTTTATCTACAAGAGAGCAGAGCGCACTGCCGCTTGTTTTACTAATTAAAGGAAAACTTCTAGTACAGTCGCCATAAGATATGTCGGAGCGGCCGAGATGCTCAAAAATATCTGAACACGCACTCTAGCGCCCTGACAATAGAGGCGTGTTCAGATATTTGTGAGCAGCTTGGCCGCTCCGATATATCTGATGGCGACTGTACTATTAACCTGGTTTATGTACACTCATATCATAAACCCTCTAAGTATGTATAAGTCAGATGCGATCAATGATTCATCATCATTATATTAAAGCGAGAGATCATTAGTAGCGACATCTATATACAGCCTGAACCGTGAGACCATGGCCATGAATTATTTACTGCAAAAGTTACGCACTGTGTGATAAAATCGCTCGCTTCTTAGGTAATTATCACACTAAAAACGCCGAAATATGTACTAACCGTAGCGTAGCTGACTATGCCGATTTGGCAGCGATAAAGTGAGTGCCACATTAAATGTCATATTTTATAGAAATTTAACGTTCATGGATGCTCCATCGCTATCGGTTCGAAGCTAAGACGGACTGTAGAGATGCACGTTAATTTGTGTACTAGCCCTATATTGCGGGTATTTAAAAGTCTTTAAGTACTTATCGTGAACGAACAATGCAAAAAGTATTTTAATTTGTTGTCTTACGTTCAGTTACATTATGCTGCCAGCCCAGCCCATGTATTTTCTATTTCAGTAAAAATCTATTTAAGTAGAACACTCTATCCAAATATAGCTAGGTTAATGACAGATATATCGTATTACTGTCAGAGTATTCCTCCATCATTAGCTGCGACAGCACCCAGCCTGTGACAGTCCCTAGGCATGAATTATTTACTGCCTAGGAATATACGCACTGTGTCATTTTGTAGCTCGTTTTGTAGGCACTAAAACGCTGAAACTCTTACTACGAGCTGCATGATCAATAGCGCGCTAGATTAATGACTATTAGCCTAAAATATTGCAATCTTTCTCATCCCAGCGCATTGCTGCTAGCACAAATTGTAGACCCTTGAGTTGTATGTGAGGTCTTGAGCTGAGTTGAAGAGTTATAGGTGACTCAGCTCAGATAAGAAAGCACATCAAATTTTATGAAGGCATCTCATGACAATCAGTCAGATTCATATAATATGTATTCTCATTTTTTTTATTGATTTTATTTTCTTTTACTTTTGTAAGAATTTGATATGTTTTCTGAAAGAGCTACGTATTTGTATGATCTCATGTACATAATTATATGTCTTTTTTTATCATATTTCTATAAAGTTATATACTTACTGAGTATAATTGCATGAATTGTATATGCATGTTAGTTATAAGATGTAATAATGTTTTGAAAAGATGTGTCCCGCCGAGTTTGTTGCCGGTCCCGTATTGGGATACCCTCCACCAATTGAGGGGGGATTTAAATCTTCTCGAGGCAGAGGCGTACGGTTGGAGCCGGTATAGCTTTATTTGACGTTCATAAGCGCATTGTAATATGCCTACTTGAATAAACTATTTTTTATCTGTAAAGCGCAATGCGTAGCATTCCAAATGGCAGCGGATACCAAGCTGATTTCCCTAGAGCACTTTATGAAAAAAGTAATTTTCACTTCTCGTTTAAAGTTACACTCATTCAATATTAAACTTTAACACAACCGAATAAGTCTGAATTCATCTTGGTTGCTTACTTGCGGTTTTTTGTACATTCAGGTGAAGTGTGCTGAAGCAAATGGAGGGAAGTGTAGCGTTTAGTAGTTAATTTGGTAGAATTACGCTTTATTTGCTGACGAATCGTTTGCATGAATTTATTTCTTTGTAAGCTTTCAGTTTGTTTAATTTTTCAGTTCATTCTTAGGAATAATAGATTTTTCCAATATTTAAATACCTAAACTTACATAAGAAGATTTTGAAGAGATCACGTCAAAAACGCATAATCGTATTTAATGGCTCCGTCTGCCCTTTTTGGATACAATTTGGGTCCAAAACGGTCCCAAAAATGGGTGCCTTTCCTGGGTATAAAAATTGTACAATTTGGATCAAATAGGTACTTACGTTCCGAAAAACGGGCGTTTTATCCAGATATATTTAAAAAAAATATAAATAA
The DNA here is from genome assembly GCF_910591565.1 of Cydia splendana. Taxonomy (NCBI): domain Eukaryota; kingdom Metazoa; phylum Arthropoda; class Insecta; order Lepidoptera; family Tortricidae; genus Cydia; species Cydia splendana. The sequence continues at coordinate 506,813 of NC_085978.1, read as the reverse complement.
AAGGTTTGAATTGAACATACCTTTGAGGGCAAAGTAAGAAAATATAGTATTTATAATTTATTGCGCAAATAAAGAAAAGTTTACAAATGGCGGACTTAATGCCAAGAGGTATTCTTCTCTACCAGTCAACCATTGGGTAAAACAGTTAAAATTAAATTTATAAAATTTTGCAGTTCTCTTTTTTATTAATTTACATTTGATGTCCACAAGAAAGACTATAAGATCTTAACTCATTATTAAGAAAATTTTGGACTCTTTTAACGGAAAGAAAAATAAAAAGGGACAGGTAAATATCAAAATAATACTCGTAGGTACATTAGTTCCGAAAAAAAATGTTGGTAAACAACAAAAGTTCAAATCAAAAAATGCTATCATAACAAATAATTATTGCACCCAAACTTGATAAAATAACCACAGATTCCCACATTTCGGGAACCAAGTTTATTTTGCGGTTCAACAATTATCAAACAAATTAACTCATACTAAATTTACAGACAAGATAGATATTACGCCATAATCGGCTGCATTAATAACTTTGTATATTTTGTGTGCGGTTACCAAATTATTTTACGAGCGGGCAAATATTAAACTAAGATCACGACCTACAAATTTAATAATGAATATTGAATGAATTAAGACAGTGGCGCTTTATTTGACTGCATTTATAAGTTTGTATTTGCACGTGTTACTTTGCAAAGGTTATAATGCACATAGCCGATGCACACGGTTATTGAGCGGTATAAAAATGTGACACTTGGCTGAAGCGATACCATTTGGCCGTGTCACACGGCCGAAAACGGGTTCCGTTATATTTTCAATTTATTTTAATTTTATTGCCGGTAAAAATAAGGGTAAGTGTTTCTAATTTAGTTTTTTTTTCAACTGTAGTTGGCAGCTTTTTACCCCTTAAGTCATAAATGATGTTTTTCGTTTACTGCTGGACGAAAGCTATTTTTATATCGATTCATAACATATTTTCCAATACCTACTTACATAAATTTTATTTTAGGATTTATTGATTTTTACTTGTACCTGTTTTGTGTCTAATTCATTTAATTTTACAATGCACTGACTCGGTTATTTCATTGTAAACCATTTTAATTAGTCTCTCTTGGTCTCTCGTAGGACCCATTTAAATCTGAAATATAGTTTTTTCATCAGAGCTATAAAAAGTACCGCTATCCACCACTAGATATCGCTAGACGTTACTCAAGCAGCTTTGACTCTTGTAATCAACTTGTAACATTTATTGTTCTCGGTTTAGTGGCATTAATCAAATATAATTTTGGCTTAATTTATTTTTTGTATTGGATTAAACACTAACGAAGCAAGTTAAATCTATATTTATCAAATATTTATTAATGAATTTTCTTTACAAAAGTTCCGCTACTCGCCACTAGATGTCGCTAGTCGTTACAGACTCTCAATCAGTTTTGGTGGCTTTGACCATATTATTCTACTCAGCTACACCATGAGCGGTAACAAGCAGGATCTGCTGCTGTTCTTCGACCGGCCCACGGAGCCCTGCTTCATGCATAAGGGCGACGACAATGCTGTCTTCCAACTGCCTGAACACTACTATGTGAGTATTTTTACCAGTTGTTAATGAGATACTCTGCAGAATTTACCTATTCTGTAAACATAGAGTATGACGTGTTTGATGACGTGTCGTTGGCAATTCCAGATATTATAAAGAAATTACTCTATACACCGTGTTTTTATTGAATTCCGTTAACTTCGGGGTATGGTTAAGTACCTTTAAGATAACTAAATGGCATAGTTAATTTTCAAAAAACAATATTTTTTTGTTCTTTTTTTGTTAAAAAAATTTGGTTTAAAAAGTAATTAAATGTAGCATATAGCGTTGTTGTAACACGGGCATTACATTTAACTCTACCAAACAATTGAAATCTGTGACATATCAATGTCATTTCGAACATCGATCGACCGAGATTGTTCTTAAGTTTAGTAGCAAATGTATGAACTCATTCTAAACACTAATCAATATGTAAACCTGCCCTAAGGCAAGTGGTCACGCTTGTAGAGGCCTTATAGGAAAAAATAAATTATTGATTATTTCCGAAATGGAGTTAATTAGAACATCGGTGTCTTTGAGAAAGTTACTTGATTTAAGCTCAGGAATGCACCCTTAAAATTAACGGAAATAAAAAAAAACACGGTGTATAAGGAGCGGTCAACCGTCGGAGGTTGTACAGCCAAACTATTAAGATTTGTCAATAATTAGTACGTACCTACCTAATGTAAATTTTCCTAAATTACTAATTTCAAATAAGTTTTTTATTGTGATAGCTATTTAATTATGGTTGGCTTGTTTAGTATGACAATACTTACGTCACACTTGATAAGAAGCCATAGATAATAGACCGCGGGCCAGGCGCCGTCGGTTATCACATCCCGGGCGATAACTCGTAAAGTAGTTAAGAGCCATGTGTAATGAACCTAAGTGGATGTCAGCTGCCGCTCTTTTGATGGGTTGAGGAGAGGCAGCCACAAAAACACGTAAAAAATTAACTCATCACATCCTGATTGAAACTTTGTCACATGATAATTTTAACGATTTATTAATGTATTGTATCATTGTTCTGCATTTATTAATAATATTGTATTGTATCTAATTTAATTGAATAAAGAGTTAAAATTTTAACGCTATTATCAAAAGATCTTAAATCAGGATGCATTGACTATTTTATTTTTATTTAGGTACGTATTTGGATGGACAACCTAAATTATTCAAATAAAAATTAATAAAAGCGACCTTGGGCTTTGTGGGTAACATACTTTTTAATCAGTAAGTCACAAATTCTTGCATTTTTTTCTAGCCGGACAAATACAAAAGCGCTTCAGCTCAGCTGGAGAGCAAGTTCGGTGTGGACTCCAGGCGCTCCATCCCCGTCCGCAACATCGCGCTCCCGGACTTGACGCTGCCCATGCAGCTGCCGTACAACGAGCAGTTCTCGCTGTTCGTGCCCGCGCACCGCCAGCAAGCGGGAAAACTCATCGACATCTTCATGAGTAAGTTCCGTCTACTGACGCTGCATGCAGCTGTCGTACAACGAGCAGTTCTCGCTGTTCGTGCCCGCGCACCGCCAGCTCGCGGGGAAACTCATCGACATCTTCATGAGTAAGTCCCGTCTACTGACGCTGCATGCAGCTGCCGTACAACGAGCAGTTCTCGCTGTTCGTGCCCGCGCACCGCCAGCTCGCGGGGAAACTCATCGACATCTTCATGAGTAAGTTCCGTCTACTGACGCTGCATGCAGCTGCAAGAACGACCAGTTCTCGCTGTTCGTGCCCGCGCACCGCCAGCTCGCGGGGAAACACATCGACATCTTCATGAGTAAGTCCCATCTACTGTCGTTAGTGACGCTGATTTGTCGAATTTTCATTGACCGAATGCGTTTTTTTTTTTTTGAAAACCCTAAATTTTTCTAATACTTTAAAAAGCATTCTCAGCATGCCAAGCCAGTGGAGGTTGGTTAGGTTAAATCGGTTACCTTTCTAAAAAAAATACGGTTTTAAAAAAAACATTAGCAAATAAAACATCGGACAAATAATCTTTCGAAGTTGCGATAGTTACCTACTTCTACGAATTCAAGGATTTTTTTTTATTTCTGAAAACTAAGCAAGCAGCGGGTAAATATTAGGTAAGACGTCCTGCCACTGGTTAGAAGACTACAAGAAGATAATAAAATGACTGTCTCTCCACAGACATGCGCGACGTGGCGGACTTGCAGTCGGTGTGCGCGTACTGCCAGCTGCGCATCAACCCGTACATGTTCAACTACTGTCTCTCCGTCGCCATACTACACAGGTTAGACATAATGACCACTTGCGTCGTATTATTTTCCACCCTGTTACCTAAATCATGTGTCCCCATTACAGTTTACATACGCTTCCTTGCGTGATGAAGGATCTACCATCTTGTAATTTGGTATCTCTTCTACTACTTACTCCCAAAAATCCATAAACGTTTTTTTTAGTCTTCTCCACGCTAAACAATTTCTAGCCCAAGGAAAGCAAATTGGCAAAGTATTTTAATAACACAAATAAATTCAGGTGTTTGAAAATTGTATGATTTTACATTAAGAACAATTTGTTTAATAAAATGATTTGTTACATTCCAGGCCTGACACCAAGGGTCTGAACATCCCCACGTTCGCGGAGACGTTCCCCGACAAGTTCGTGGACCCCAAGGTGTTCCGTAAGGCTCGCGAGACCACCACCGTCGTGCCTGAAGGCTCCAGGGTACGTCAATTAAGCTTTTAAGACATCAACAACATCGAACAGTACATCAACTGCATCAGATCAGAGTAAATGTGATAATTATTTTTAGATATAATTTAGCGATTCTGAAGAGGGCGAGGCGTACTGATGTAGGGAGCTAAACGAAGTAGCCATCTTTGCTGGATATTATTATATATGAATATTAAGGTTGACTTACGCTAGAACGGTCCGGGTCAGGGTAGAAAACAAAGTGTTGGAAGCCAAGACCGGACAGTAACAACTCTGCAATATTCCCTACAACAGAATTGTTAAATTAAATAAAAGATACGCAATCTTTCTAATTATTTATCCTTTCCTCCACAGATGCCAGTAATTATCCCACAGAACTACACGGCCGCTGATGTGGAGCCGGAGCAGCGCGTGGCGTACTTCCGCGAGGACATCGGCATCAACCTCCACCACTGGCACTGGCACCTCGTCTACCCCTTCGAGGCTGCTGATAGAAGCATCGTCGACAAGGATAGACGGGGAGAACTGCTGTACTACATGCATCAGCAGATCGTCGCAAGGTTTCTACTATTAACTATACCTTTTCTAATTCCTAATCTTTAAGTAGGTATGTGCCATGTCTCCAAGTCATGTCAGGTAGAAAGAAGAGTGTACCTAACTTAAAATTTTCTTTTATTTTTCATGAGATAATTTAACATTTTGATGGGTTATAAACCCTTGAGAGCCCTTAGAGAGTCTTTAGAGAAAATGGTTACCAAAATCTAGTGTAGATCCAGTCGAAGTTTAAGTTTAGGTCTGAATCATGTATGTATGCAGTGCAATGTTGTCGAATGGTGTACAGAAATTGAAAAACAAATCACAAGATATACTGAATGGTTTCTTTTTCAGATACAACTTTGAGCGCCTATGCAACAACTTACCGAGGGTGACGCGATACAATGACTTCCGGGCACCCATCGAAGAAGGGTACTTCCCAAAACTGGACTCACAGGTGGCCTCCCGGGCTTGGCCTCCCAGGTAACTAACCACATCATCATATAACCAGGCCAGACAGCTGATCATTGTAACCTACCACAGACTTCAGGGCACTCGTCGAAGAAGGATACTTCCCCAAACTGGACACGCAGGTCGCCGTCTCGCGCCTGGCCTCCTAGGTAAACTGCAGATAACAGATTTATCATAATATAACTGGGTTATTATAGATATTCATAAAAATCTAACGAACACGAACGCAATAAGCGTACAGCAGATGTATCCATATACGCATTAATTGCCTAATAATGTTGTAATAATGTTGTTATTGGCTTAAACTCTATGCAATATTGATTCCAGATTTGCGAACAGCGTCGTTCAAGACCTGGACCGTCCGGTGGACCAGATCCGTGTGGATGTGACCACACTGGAAGCCTGGCGCGACCGCATAGCCCAGGCCATCGAGGAGGGCGCTATTGACCTGGTATGTAGCTCGACAAAAGCTAGACCTTCCGGTGGACCAGATCCGCCTGAAGGTATCCACACTGGAGACCTGGAAGAACCGCATCGTTCAACCCATCGAGGAAATGGCCAAGGAGCCATTGATACAATACAGCATTTCTAGTAGTTGACAAACTGTCAATGACCGGTTAGCCATTCGTCCTACACTTCTGAATCCTTCTCCCCGTAGCTTTTTCCCGATTGCATCATAAACAAGATACCATATAAGGCACCATGTCTGCTATCAATTAAATTCGTTTATTATAAATATAAGACACACAAAGGTTTTTGGTCCTTTGGTCCAAGAAACTTGTTGGTAGTTGGTACGAGCCGACGAACCCACGGCTTAGAAGCCTTGCGCCGTACCGCTAGGCCACCTCTGCCACAAGCGCTTACCTTTCGTTATTAAAAACGTACCATCGCCCAAACTGCCTTTTGTAATAAGGTCCGCCGATATACAGGTAGGACTGTTACTGTTTGTACAATGTGCCTATTTAGAACTTGTATACTTACTTATCAGAAAAACATCGTCTACCATTCATGATGATTTTAATGATTCCTTTACCCAAGTTTTTAGGAAATGGCTGTTGCTTTCATTTAGAAATAATTCCAATCCCATCATTAGAAAACTCCTAATTTCTCTTTCACAGCCAAGCGGCCGCAAGCTCCCTCTAGACGAGACGACCGGCATCGACATCCTGGGTAACCTGATGGAAGCGACTTCAATCAGCCTCAACCCTGCCAAGTACGGAGACTTCCATAACATGGGACATGTCGTTATCTCGTACGCTCACGATCCAGACCATAGGCATCTTGTAAGTATAGCAAAACTTTTAGAAGATTTAAGTTTTCTCCTAGAACCCTTCTTTAAATTCGGTGGATTGACGAGATTCAAAAAATGTTGTGTCACTTGGTGTAATTAAAAAGAGTCCGTATTCCGTATACTCCCCATAGGTTAGGCTGGAGATGATAATTAGGAAAAATTATAATTTAATCAATTTTCAGGAACAATTTGGCGTGATGGGAGACTCGTCAACGGCCATGCGAGACCCCGTTTTCTACCGCTGGCACGCCTATGTTGACGACGTCTTCAATCTGCATAAGGCCAAGTTACCAGCGTATACCCCTCAACAGGTAACTTATATAAATCACGTTTGACTTGATTTCCACTCGCCCCTAGTGTCAGTTTCAATTACTCTTTAATTCTACGGATCTGCGATGTTTAAACTCCCAGCATAAGCAGACAGCCTACATGTGCGAAGCAGATGATAAAATATGTTCCCTTCCACAGTAAAATCCACACAAAGTGTTGGGTCGAACGTTAAAAATCTCCTATAATCCTCATCATTATTTGCCTCCAACAGCTGGACTTCCCATCCATCCGCGTCTCTTCCATCAGCGTTCAAGGCCCCGCCGGCGCCAACACCTTCGCCACCCAATGGGAACAGAGCACCGTGGAACTGTCCCGAGGACTGGACTTCCAGCCCAGAGGCAGCATGCCAGCACGCTTCACCCATCTGCAGCATGAGGACTTCATGTACAAGTTAGTACATAACATGTCAATGAAGTAGAAGCAAAACCCCAGAAACCCGGAACTGTCCCTAGGATTCAGTTTCTATAGGCAGCATTCCAGCACGCTGCATCTGGAATTGAAGGGCTTTGTCTAGAAGTTAGTATACTGTAACACGTCCATATTACAGTGGAATCAGGCGACACTGAAAACAGTGGGAAATGTCATTACCTACTGAGAAGTTGTTAGCTCTGCAATAGAATTCACAATATTATTCGCAACAGATTGAGTAGGCATGAAAAATAAATATGATTTCTATTTTGCAGCATCGAGGTGAACAACACCAGCGGGCAGTCCATGATGGGCACCGTCCGCATTTTCATGGCTCCGGCGGGAGACGAGAGCGGGCAACCGCTGCCGTTTGAGGACCAGAGGCGCATGATGATAGAACTCGACAAGTTCTCTACGCCATGTCAGTTCACATTCAGTTTTCATCAAATTTTCTGGTAGCTGTGATCTTGTGTTAAAAACTTCTAAGTCTGCGTTGACACTGTGTTAAGCAGTCTGTCATGTTCATAGAATTATGTCAATTATGATTTATTAGATAACAAATTCCCTGCTGTATGTATAATAACTACAAAGTTCAATAATTCACCCTTGCGATATTAGAGTTAGACCAAGAAAAATCTGCAGTGATTTTGATAGCCCACGCAGTGCAAGTGTTATGTATACGTCATAATTTCATAGAAGTTTGACGTTTAAAATAACACTTGCACTGCGTGGGTTATCAAAATCGCTGCAGACTTTTCTTGGTCTAACTCTAGGTATTATATACTTACCTACCTATATTACGTTTATTTAATGTGACAGTGCGCCCTGGCAGTAACATGATCAAACGCAACAGCAAGGATTCCTCGGTCACCATCCCCTACGAGCGCACCTTCCGTAGTCAGGTATGATACGATCTGTCTGGTGATTATGTTATACTAGCGACCCGCCCCGGCTTCGCACGGGTTACATAAAACCTTAACAAATTATACACCTAAACCTTCCTCAAAAATCACTCTATTGATAGGTGAAAACCGCATGAAAATTCTCTGTCTGTTTGTGTGTTTGTATGTTCGCGATAAACTCAAAAACTACTGAACGGATTTTCATGTGGTTTTCACCTATCCATAGAGTGATTCTTGAGAAAGGTTTAGGTGTATAATTTGTTAACTCGTGCGAAGCTAGTGCGGGTCGCTAGTACTTTATAAAATGAGGGTCTAAAATGACACAAATACCTCCCCAATAATGATGGATGTACCGTGGACTAATATTAAGACAGCTCGTCATACGGTTGTGTTATTTGGGGTAAACCAATCTACATTGTAACTGCAGGACTCTCGCGGCGGCGAGCCGGGCACCGCTGAAGCGGCTGAGTTCGACTTCTGCGGCTGCGGCTGGCCGGACCACATGCTGTTACCCAAGGGCACCGCCCAGGGGTACCCCTGCGTACTGTTCGTGCAGGTCACCAACTGGAACGAGGACCGAGTAAGAGATTTGAGCTCTGTTCTTCTTCTTTGTATTCTAAGTTCCTTAAACAATGATGCAGTAAGCAGCGGTGATGATTGCCCTGACCGTCGCGTCGATCAGATCAAATTTCGAGTAGAAGTACGGTCATACGGGGCACATCATTAGATTAATGCTAAATCTATACTTAGACATAGTGTCGCGAACATGCGAACCGGCTAATAGTTGCCAGCGTCATGGAGTAGATGGCGCTCGCAGTCATGTTTAAGTTAAATAACCGCTTCTAGGTTATTGTGATTTTTTAGGACAAGACAAGAGGGTAGACGCCGAACGATAGTAAGAAAGGGAGGTTATGTGCGAACAGATACGGAGGGAGAATTTTGCTTTGGGGATCAATTCAACGGCTTTCTTATGGTGTTATTAGATTAATGATGTGCCTCATGTAAATTGTGACTAACGTATATCAGTATTCAGAGTGAACAGTGATCCGAGGGAATTGTTGATGGCTAATATGAACTTATGGTAAACTTAGTGTGAGGAATGGGGTCGCTATAAGGGGAGGTTTGGAGGCGACTATGAGGTTCAAGAAACCAGGTGGATAATCAGGTGAAACTTATTTTATATGCAGGTAATAAAGTAGGACACCAGCAATGAGTGAATCGTCATTTCACTAACGTCCAGGCCTCATATAGGTATGTAGTATGATTACATATCGCTAACCAGTATCAGTAAAGGCATCATCTCATTCGATAGGTTAACAAGTATGGTGAGCTTGACGACATGGTGGAGATGCTGGGATTTTATGCACATGCACTGTAATCATCATCAAAAGTAACATATGAAAAGTCAATTTATATATGCACGTACAACTAAAGAGTTACATGTTTTGGTTTGTTCAGTTCAATTTAATGTTTTATTTCAGGCATGAAATGAAGCCCACATTTATGTAATCCTATTCTTGCAAAAAGGCGTTAAGCAGGCGAATATGTTAGTGGTTCACCGGAGCACATATGCAATTAAATGCCTACATTTTATTGAACATTCTTGCTCTTTGATATACAAGAGATTGCAAATGTCAGTATATATATATATATAGTTTATAAAAAATAGGTACCTATCTAAATACAAAAATTTCCTTGGTAAATTATATAAATACAAAATTGTTTCAAAAAATTCTACTTGGAATACAAAATACTAAAAAGCTCGCTTTAATCTTTGAAAGCAGTGTGTTAATCAATCAGTCCTATAGAGTGCAAATTTGGAGTTGATTCCTCATGTTAAGCAGTAGAATGGAATTTCAAGTGATGGTTTTGAATGATAAAAATATTTGAAAGCATATGTTATATATTTAACGTTTTACAGCCAGTATTTGTCACTGGTTGATGTGATACAAATGTTTGTGTCACCAGGGCAGCAAAGTTTGTTTTTAACCCACGTGCCTTGAAACCCTCGCAACGCTCAGGATTCCAACATTTCTATGTTATAAGAATGAGAGAGTGGCTAAGATAAGATTGTCACATCAGAAAAGATAGCACAATATGGGTATGTTTACTATAAATTCTATCAGAGAGGTGTTTATAATCAGTTTTTAAACACTAACTTGGTAAGACTACCTTCAACAAGAGCCATGGAACTGCTTAAGTCTCAGATTTCATTACGTTGAAACCAATCATTACGTACATTTTTCATTAAACATGTCTAAAAACGTGGGTGACGAAACGGACATTCAACTCAAGTTTTAACGCCCTAAGCAGTAGAAATTTACACTTATCAGCAATAATCCTGAACTGAAATATATATATGTCATGTATCAAAGAAAAGGTGAAGAAGCTCCAATGGCAATATTTGATAAAAGTAACTAGATTTTTTCTCAAAGTTGTGAATAATCTTATTGTTCTCTTAAATATCATATGATTGGTACCGTTACCATACCTGCTCATGCCTAACAAGTTTAAGTTGAACAGGAGGTTTATATATAATCTATATTTGGGTGTATGTTATGATTATGTTCACAAGAACATGGTTTCATTTTGATATTTATTATGTTTGATGATGTAGTTGACAAGTTGCTTTACTTGTTAAGTTTTAGTTACCTGACCAATCTTTGATAAAATCATGCACTAATAAAAATTTACGACATTTTGAAAAATAACAGTCTTGAACGATTCACGGTTAAGGGAAAGGTAATCACGGTCTATATAAATATATTTTGAATTAAAATTTGCTGGTCGATTTGTGAACCAGAATGGATCCTTTCAAACAGCGACTTTATCACCTGAGCTAGAAGATTCAAATGATGCAGTTGATCAACAATTTAACATTACTAATTATATTTGTTTTTTAATTGGGTTCTTAAGTGACGATTATGACATTTTTCGTAATTTAATTAAATGTAAGACATAAATGAAATCGCATAAATGATTAGATCTGTTAAAATAATTATATGCGAATTTTTTGGCATCCATGCCTTTGCAATTTTGTTTGTAACGTTGCATGAGTTAAGATCTTAATATTAAAATAATAAGAATCATAATCTCACATTCATTGTTCTGTGTGGCCGAATGGTTTAATTCCAAATTGAAAGTTTATTTTTAATGCGGGTAGTTGATATTACTTATGGCTTACCAACTGTTGTTGCTTACAAACCAGTTTAGGTCTGACCTCCGATTTTGTATATATTCTATTACATCGGTATTTCGTTAAATTGGTGGTAAACAATATTTTGTGATTATGAAGTTCCACGCCAAGTTAATTATTACTGGATTGCATGCTTTTCTAGAAGATGCATTGCTTGCAGAATACCCGCTTCATCACAAATTATCAGCTCAGCCATGATTAAACTAGTCGTGAGCGCAAGTGTGGTGAAATGACAACAATTTATACTGCGTATCTTTTCATGAAACGAATGTATCATGTTTAACGTATTAGCCTTATACTTATATGATCAATATTTTTACAACAACACAATATTCTTTATTGCTCACCAATATGTAAAGGAACTTAACACATATCACTTATACTATGGTGCACAACGGGCGGTCTTATCGCTAAAAGATTGATATCTTCCAGACAAACAAACCAGGCTATTATAATGGTATGTTTTGCGGATCCATATTTTCACTGGGCTTTAATCAGAACCATTGAGTTTAATTAAAAACTCGAATTTAACACTCACCACGTTTGAAGGACTAGAACCACTCATATCATAAGAGATGTTAATATGGAATTTCTTGCCTCATCGTTGTTTGTTGTTACAATCGTAAGGAATTGTAACGGATTGGTTTCTTGGAAGTCGGTACAATTTAGTTGTAATGTGCCTGAATGAAAATGCAGGAGGCACTTGAAATCAGATTACAACTTGACGTCATATGTACAATGTAGGTACATACTACTCAAACTCAAAGGACCAGGAACATCATTGGAACTCAATCAGAATCACTCAGCCATTCTAATGGTACCAGCAAACGGCCAAAAATGGGGCTCGCTAGATTTAACAATAGTAACATACTCAATTGGCATGCATGATATTTCTGTTCTGAAAGAATAAACGGGTAAAATGTTTGTAAACGAATAAAAAACTACCGAATTAATTTAAACAATATTCACTTACTTTATGGATTGCGTTTAATCAGCGTTACATTAAGGTTCCAAAGACTTGTCTGTTGATGTAATAAAGCATAGTATCTTAATTTATTCCCAATTAACATTTCAATATAGATTGTTATCAGAGAATCAGTAAATATCAACTTGGATATGTAAAGGACAAAGGCAAAACTGTTTAGTATAAGCCACCACTAATATGTTTGCACTTAAGCAATACCCTAAGGTATAATGACTTCCTATTATTACTGAACCATTGATTCTTAGTGTGGAAAGTCCATAGATTAGTGATTAGATAAAGATTAACTAAACTTCTGAATTGTGTATGTATGTACATACGATGACCCAAACCTAAAGTGTTAAAAATGCTAAAATAAGTTATTATTGAAAAGACTCCCAGTGAAAGTCATACTGATTGAATGGGCTAGTGGTTTCTATATTATCTGCTAACTGATTTAGATACTTCTAAGTACATAGTAAATACTTTACTTTTACTCGAACAGAAATGGATAAGGGAGTGGTAGATAATTTAAAGAATAGCCATTAGCCATGCATAACTAATTTGATTTTGTTAAATGAATTGGAATCAAGCAACACATATTAATTGATATCGCCTACGCAATCGAGATACTAAATACTAAAGAATACGAACCTACATATTCATAATAATTATAGAGACGGTAGTAAGACCATGGTGGATAGGTTTCTGAATAAGAGAAATTCTCAAGTATTCGGTTATTTAAATAAATGTGATAACGTATTTTTAACTATGATAGTAGTCATTATACCACTCTGTGCAAGTAGTTCTGAAATTAAATAATGGCATAATGACAAAGACACATGAGCATTTGTTACAAAGTATATTACCTATGTCTAGGTAACGAAAAGGAATAGTAGGTATTCGCTGCGTGCAAGGCAAGTGGTGGGGGGAGCCGAAACAAACTCAGCGCTTGATGTGGCTAAATGACAATATGACAAGTTAGCAAGCAGTGTTTCTGTCAATTCACATACTTTTCAGTTATTTTGTTCACGTTTCTTTTTGCCTTAAAAATCATATTTACAATAAAAATGGGCCACGATAGATGTTGTGTGGTAAACTGTAATAATACTAGATGGTCTAGACGAAACATTAATAATAATTAATATTTTTTTATTTTTAACACTAGGCTAGAAATTAGCCTTTTATATCATATTATATTTATTCCAGGCTCAACAGCGTATCGGCTAATTATTTTATCTCGTCTGTCAACACAGATTTTGCTCAAATGTTAATAAAATAGTACGGATAATACAGTGTGTACCAACATTAGGTGTTTGTAATATTATGTAGTTATAATGCCTGTTATTGAAAACTCGGTAAAACCATACCTTTGGCACGTAGAGTTGTCTGTCGTCTATCACAACAGACATTGTGATGCGAGTGAACATTATTTCTAACATAAAATGTGTTGATTTAAACCTGTGAAGAAGGAAGGAAAGGGTGATAGGTAACTTCAATTAAGTATTAAACTTTTTATGTTATAGTAAAAGGAAGAGATCAATCATGAGCCAAATAATTATTGGTATATGATCGTGGCCTCAACTGTTAACTTGATTATCAGATTTAATCAGAATATTGAGATATAAAATGCAGGCTGGAGGCTGGAGCTACACAAGAATCAGAATCACAATTAGAATCAGATGTCATATAATGAAGTTCTATGTGTATCTTTCTTCATTAATTTTAATATTGCTGTGAAATATCGTAGTGTTAAGGACATGGTATTTGTTTTATGTACGACTAAGTACTACAGGAGCAATAGTCACAAGACAGAGTTATCAGTTTTATTCGTGTCCCTATCGTGTCTCTTGGGTCACAGTGGACAGTTGGACACCTGTCCTGTGTGGTTCTTCACCAGTGCTCACCATCTGCAGTACCGTAAACCGGGGTTACTTTGATTTGCGGGTCGACTTTGATAGCAACTTCTCTCCGCTACTAAAGTCCTTGTTTTAACGAGTTGAAAAATAACTTCGCAGCTATTTTTTCTTTATTGGCAACACTGATAGTTGTTTCACCGCGCAGTAAGCGGATGCGAGTGTAATATTATTATTTCGTCTAGAAAAAAAATATTGATGGCGAGTACGCTTTTCTTCCTGGTTTTATTGGTTGAAAAACTTTGACTGTATTTGTGTCAATAATAAATACATGTAATTTTATAGTGTCTTAGGTTAATCCGTGTTTATTCGCGAGTTTATAAAAAAATACCTGAAATCGACAACCTCCACATGCGCACGTAGCCAGGGAATCCATGGGTCGGGGTGTCTTTGATCACTTATACGTGGTGAGATTGATCAAAAGATTAAAGCAACACCATGAATTATTTTGACAGCTTACGATTTTTTTACGTATTTTTTTAATAGTTATATAATAAATAGGTATCGTTTGAGTCAGTGGAAGAGGTAGAGGTTGTAGAATTGTAAGTTTGTGTGTAGGTAGGAGTTGATTACCAAATTTACTGAACGGAAAAGCTTGCAATTCAAAAATGTGTTGTCTTAGCGATTTGTTATCGCACTTATGCGATGATAAGTTAAATTCCTACGTTATTTATAATAAATAATCTAATAAGCGCTTAATTTGTATCAATTAGTATGATATCAAAGTAACCCCACACCTTAAAAATATAAATAACTTAAAAAGTACTTGACCGATTTTATTTTTTTATTTTTTACGGGCTTTTTAGCGGGTCTACTTTAGATTGTCAGCAAAAAAATTAGTGGTTTCAAAGTAACCCCATTCTCAATATAACTTTGATCGCGTTGTTTTTATTTATTTCCGAAAAAAATATAAGTCCTAATTCTTTTTTATTTGGCAGGCAGAAAGAAGAGAAAAAACCGATTATTATATTTTTATTTCATATTTTTACGTATATTTGGATTGTCAAAAAATGGCGCCAAACTCTAAAATTGATCAAAGTAACCCCGGTTTACGGTACCTAGATATGCTAGCCTGTAATGTGGCTTTGTCTTTAATATTTTTTCTGTTCGCCCACCGTGTGGCCATACGTCCATGCCTATCCCTACGCTTCCTTGCCATGTGGCCAGTGATTATGAGCTTCTCCAGACTATAGGATCCTCTTCTGCCTCGATAGCAGAAGAAAGTACGTGCGCGGTGAGTACAAATAGTGGATAACCTCGGTTTGATGTTGAGTTCGTCGAGACTTGATGCAATTTCACCTACTGCGTTCACGCATTCTTCGCCAGCACCACCTCTCAAATGCATCTGTCCTATGATGGGTTTCAGTTTTAATGGTCTAGGTTTGGACATGTACAGAAAGATCGAGAAAACAAGGCGTCCGCATTAGTGTGATACTGGTTGTATGTTCTCCCATATGCATACCCTGGAAAGTCGTTTCACCGCAGCTTTGGCTATCTGATCTCTTCTGACCACCCTTTGGTCGAAAACGCCATCGTCGCTTATTTAAGATCCCAAGTAAACCAACAACTTGCCTCTAGATCGTGCAATGTATTGGTACTCTTTATTTTACCAGGTAGATCGACATGCATCAACTTCGTCTTATTTCTTTTGATCCTGGGGTATGAATCTGGTCTGAATCCTGAGTATGGAGTTATGGACTCATATCTGACATGCTCAATTTTAGAAACAGAACCGCAAGTTATTTTCCACAGACACTTAATCTAATTATAGTCATGTCATTTGCAAAACTGAGGTTATTGATAAGTTGGCTATCAACCAGTGGCGGCGCGTCAAACATATCCATAGGCAAGCCGGGGCTAATTGGCTTACATATTTCCTTTACAACTCTGCTCAAACGTCCAAAAACAGGCAAGCCGGTGGGAATCGGCTTTTATGGACGCAGTCTCATACCAACTCAGACACCACCCTAACAGCCTTCCAATACTCATTATGTATTCACCGATGTTAGTAAACAGTTGCACTCCTTGGTCAACTTTAAAAAGATAACTCGGCGTGTTATCCCCATTTCGCTCATAACCCTGACATTTTACTCCAGTTAAGGAAATCAAAAGTCTTTGCGAAAGCCTTTAAAGAGTATACAGACGCCGTGCCCACTGTATTCTCTATTAATTGCCACACATTGAGTATTTGCTACTGAGAGTACTGAGTGAGTACCCTTCAATGTCTCTCATGGTTATCAAAGCTGTGAAGTGAAAATTCGTGAATAAAGGAAACTTAGTGGGTCAATTTGATAGACACCGTGAAAATACCGTAGTACGGGAAGCGGGCGATTATTACACTTGAAGATCTGATCGGTTACATTAATTAAAGAATAGTCATGTAAAGTCGTAATGAATCGGTACCTCGGTAGGTACAGTTTGCTATGATGTTTCTACGATCCTTAGCATGATATATATATATAGGTTAGGTTAGGTATATTTAGGTCCACGGTAACGTAAATGTAACGCAGTAAAAAATAGTTGTTGACAGGTTTTGTAACTAACCAAGATGAAAATAAAGTGCTCAGTTTATATTATTTGAGTGTAGCTCAGGTTAAATGCATTGATGGCTTTCATACCTAATAGAGAGGCTGACACGACTGTCCCAACCTTTTTAAACTAGATTATTTCACACCAGCATCAGAAAATGATTAGAAAAATAAAAACTGCAGTAATTTTTGGCACAATATCTATTTAATAAATCAGAATGAACTACAAGAAAAGGCGACTTGACTCGAAATAAGTGCCTGATTTGACAAGTCTGTTAAATATCCTTAGCTTAGCTTAAGAAAATAAAAAATAATGTGGTTCTCTTGAGTTGTAGATAGGTTCTTTCTTTTACATGTTGATTTGTGATTAAATGAGAATAGCGTAATTCTTCCTTGACTGGGGAGGGCTGCCGGACATGAAGTAGATACACGAAGAGATGGATATGTCAGCAGTAGGTTTAATGAATAAGCAAGTAGATTAAAATACTTCACATAGTAGCTTACTGCTAGTAGTAATAAGTAAAGAGAAGTGGGAACTTAGGTTACATATACACGTCACGTTTGGATAAGACGGTCGCTTTTGTCTGTGTAATAACTATGGTTCGATCGCGCGGTCGCCGCGGTGTTTAACAAAGTTACAGTTGTTTAATTACGCAAATTATGCTGGTCATCATGTATACGTCTGCTGTAGTAGAAGTTCTGACCCTTGAAGTAGTGAAACAAGTTATTAACGATATCATAAGAGCAAAGCAGCATATAACATCAGAACATCACAGATGGTAGTCATAGATAAAACATAGCGCGAATTGAGTTCTCACTGTCTAACAACACCGATGTTTGATATCAAATCGGTGTTGCCACGTTGTAATTAAGGACTGCTCGGAGCAATTTGGGACCGAACGCGCGAGATTGTGGGAAATACCACACATAGACATAGATATAGGTAGACAGAGAGATAAGTAACGGACCAGAGATGACAAATCGCAGCCGTGATCCTACTCAGCTCAGCTCAGACACCGATAAACGCTCAGTCGCTCGCACCAATCTCAGGATACTGCTTTCATTCTCAAATCAGAGATCAGTTAGTTTAGCACAGATATCAATGAATGCTCAGATCAGTCCCAAGATCATATTATTAATCAACTCAGCACAAACCTTGATGAATGCTCAGACCAATCTCAGGATCAAATTATTAATCAGCTCAGCACAAACATTGATGAATGCTCAGACCAGTCTCAGGATCCTGTTCTTTATCAGCTCAGCACAAATACAGATGAACAATCAGATCAGTCTCAGAAACGGTGTGCCACAGCACATTTCTACGACATCATCAGAAATGGTACGAAATCTCAGGTCATGCCGATTCACAGCGCCAAAGCCGAGAGAGGCATCCAGAGGATGAACAGCTCAAATACATTATTATTCACATTAGTGTTCTTATTATCTAAGGGTCGGTTGCACCAAACTTTTCGTATCGTTAAAGAGTTCGCTAAATTTTTATGTATGGAAAGTTTCATAGTAAAGTGCCGGGGCGCGCCGGCTGACGTTGATCAGTCTGTCAAATGTGGTCGGTGCAACTGGCCCTAATTGTTGATTTATTTACATGTTTGCCTATGGACATCTAATTTCAATTAAAAGAGTAGCTATTTCCTGCGGGGCGGGAGTGTCGCGAACATGCGAACCGGCTAATAGTTGCCAGCGTCATGGAGTAGATGGCGCTCGCAGTCATGTTTAAGTTAAATAACCGCTTCTAGGTTATTGTGATTTTTTAGGACAAGACAAGAGGGTAGACGCCGAACGATAGTAAGAAAGGGAGGTTATGTGCGAACAGATACGGAGGGAGAATTTTGCTTTGGGGATCAATTCAACGGCTTTCTTATGGTGTTATTAGATTAATGATGTGCCTCATGTAAATTGTGACTAACGTATATCAGTATTCAGAGTGAACAGTGATCCGAGGGAATTGTTGATGGCTAATATGAACTTATGGTAAACTTAGTGTGAGGAATGGGGTCGCTATAAGGGGAGGTTTGGAGGCGACTATGAGGTTCAAGAAACCAGGTGGATAATCAGGTGAAACTTATTTTATATGCAGGTAATAAAGTAGGACACCAGCAATGAGTGAATCGTCATCTCACTAACGTCCAGGCCTCATATAGGTATGTAGTATGATTACATATCGCTAACCAGTATCAGTAAAGGCATCATCTCATTCGATAGGTTAACAAGTATGGTGAGCTTGACGACACATAGGTTAGGTACCTAATTTAATTAAAATACAAGTGGAAAAGCAAGATAAAATGTACACGTCTTTTGTTGACGTCTGTGTAAAGATTCTTCATTTTCTCTTGACCCTCATTTGCGAAATTACACTACTCATACCATTTGGTCCGATTTATTGTATTCCCTTCGTTCCGAATTCGATTCGTTGTAGGTATATCGAACTAGGTACATATCTGGTGAACTACCTATCATAAAATGCATAGGTATTAAAAGTAATGTACAATCAAACTGCATTTAAAATCTTGTGGGGCTATAAATGATTTACAGGACCATTCTTCCTTTCTTCGCAGGTGGAGCAAGACCTAGTGGGCTCCTGCAACGACGCAGCATCGTACTGCGGCATCCGCGACCGCAAGTACCCGGACAAGCGAGCCATGGGCTTCCCCTTCGACCGGCCCAACCCTGCCAGCTCCCTCTCCGACTTCCTGCAGCCCAACATGGCCGTGCAGCAGTGCAGGATCAAGTTCACTGATGCTACAAGGATTAGGGCTCAGAATTAGATCTTAAGAGAGAACTCTCTGTTAGAAGGAATGTAAGATAAGGTCAATGTGGTGAAAACCCAAGAACACCAAAGATTTCTGTTTTGGAAGACCGTCATACGACAAGAACTTCCGTATTTGTAAACGTACTACGTTCTCACACAGACAGAAAGGAAGAGCTTCGCTCTTGCTGCTCTACTCACCTTCTATAAGTGGAGTACATGTGTACAAGCGCAAAAATTAGAAGCGACGAAAGAGCTTGTAGACGGTCTTCACCACATTGATTTTAACCTTTCTTCTAAGACCGCCTTTACCTTACGAACTGTCTTTACGTCTGTCTTTACGAACATCCTTCTTTACAACGTATAAGAATAGATCACAAATACCACCAAGATGTTGTACGAACATTGAACACCGAACTGCCTTTACTGTCTACAGCCCAACTGAATGTCACTGGGGTAGGGCTCTGTCAAAGTTAGATCTTACAGGTTTTCTGCAGCTATGGAATTACCTTGGTTCTGCAACATCTGATTCTGCATTAAAATCGACTTTGCTTTTTGAACATTGGACACCGATTACTTATAATAATTATTAGAATTCTATTTTATGTTTTTTAATTATATATTATAATACTTTATTATTGTTGACTTGCTTAAAAAATTTAGAACTCTGGTAAATAAACAAAGGTAATACTGAATTTTTTTTGAATGATTAAGAAAATCTAGTAACAGAAGGATGCAGTTGGTTTTTGAAAATATTATTTTATTTTCCAGAAACTCTCATATATGATCTAATTACATATGTCAATGTTCATGATTTAGAGTAGATAACTAAAAAAACTAGGAACTAACAAAAAAGTGATTAAAGAACCACCGATATAAAAGTACTTTTTACTCAAGTCAATAAAAACTTAGCTAGGTAGTTTTTCTAACTCGCGTAGGAATTAGTTAAGTTAGTTTTAGCAAACGGGTTTAATTATAGCGATTACATAAGTACATACTGTATATATTAGTTACAACAACAATTCTGAGTAAATCTAGCCTCTTACAAAATACCTGTTTTTTTTGTCCCTGCCCAAATACCTACCTAGCAATGCATTCACGAGAACTTTCCAAAGTTGCGAAACTTTCCACATGAGAATTTCTCGGTAACTTCTGAGAATGTTCTCGAGAACGAGAATTTATTTATTTATTTATTTAAACTTTATTGCACAAAGTATATACAAAAATGTACAAATGGCGGATTTATCGTAGTTTATACCATGAATATTCACGATAGTTTAGGTGTAGTCACCCCCACAAAATTCCGACTTTTGGTCTACCGCTTCCAGTCAGAAAAATCTATGACGGCCCGGCCAAACGGTCAGACCTAGGTGGGGGGGTGCTCGACCAAATGTCATAGAGGGACCCGGGCAGTTAATGACGCCGCCATTTTTTTTTTCCAATATGGCCGACTTTTTTTTTTAATTTTTCCAAGTTTGTCCTAGCGCGCTGAAATTTTGGTCACGGAATTTCGGGGTCCCCTAAATACCTATGAAATATTTTTTTTTAGAAAAATGCTACAATTGCGGGAAAACTGGCCACTTTTATTTTGTATGGCAACTTTTAAACGGCGCGTGATTGGTGGGGGGTGCTCAACCAACTCGTGATAGGTGGGGGGGTCCGAGCGCGCTGAGATTTGGCATGGCGGGAGATAGATATACCTATGAAAAATATTTTTTTTGGAAAAAATCCAAGATGGCGGAACAATAATTTCCATGTTGCAGGAATGTTCAGAGAACATTCTCGAGAACGTTTCCGCTTTTTGGGAATGTTCTGCAATTTGTACATTGCTATACCTACCTTCTTATATATATATATTTTTTTTATATTTTGTGATATTAACATGTACTACTTAGCTACTAGGGCTTGCAATCCGGATATCCGGATAACCGTTTTATCCTGATATCCGTCCAATTTACTATCCGGATTTAGATGAGGTTGATATCCGGATAAAACGAATACCATTTATGACAGAAATATCATTCAAAATTTTAAGAAAACTATTTCCAAAACGTTGAAAATTGTAACATAAACGATGTCGGTTGTTTTATTTATTTATTTAGATACATTTTTACGGTATAAAAATTGATTATTTAAGTATTTCTCCTTGATTGTCGTCTACTCCCTTATTTTTTTAAATATTTGGGAACAATCTTATCGACCTAGCTCCGTAACGTACAAAGTAATTTTGAATGTACTTGTACCGTGTTACTGTCAAACGTGCTGCGCTGCATTCTTGTTAGCGTCTGAATACGTTATTAATAACGTGCGAAAAGAACTAAAATGGGTCCAACGGAGGAGAACTTCGGTTGATATTGAACTGCCGACCATTTGAATAAATCTGTAATGAAAACCTTGATTGACCAAATGCAATGTAATATCTCAGCAGTTAGAAGACGTAACCGATTCTATAAATATCATCAAAACCACGGCCAGTACCATTATGTCAATAAGACGCCAATTTCTTAACTGAAGAAGAGTTTGACCATAATTATATAATTCATGGCTGTACATTTTTAATGAATTAAACGTCAAATATATTGTGATCATCTCAAGTCACTTAAGAAATGATTTTCGCAGCGCAGGGTGCCAATATTAAGCGGAGGGTTAAAGTATCTCCATAAACTACATATATATTGTTATTAAAATTTGCCGAAGGTTGATTGTCATGACTGTCACAGTAAAGCTTCAGAGAAAAAAATTACCAAGTAAAATTCGGTAAAATTTCGACGAAAAGTTTGATTCTATTACATTTTTTATAAAGTTCGTGTGAGTTTTGTTAAATAAAAAGCAAGTATTCGAATTATCCGTTTTATCCGGATATCCGGATAGTAAAATTATAAATATTCGAAATATCCGGATACAAAAAATGGTCGGATAATGCAAGCCCTATTAGCTACATAAATTGCAACACTTGAATGAGATACAATATTTCAAAAGAAACCAGACTCTAATTTGACACTTGTCACGGATAAAGCAAAGATTACATATCAGTATTAATTTGTCAGAATTCTATTTAATTGTATGGTGACCATTACGTACCTATTGTAAATAATTTAAAACTAGTTATTTTTCAGGAATTACATTTAACTCACAATAAATGAACGAAACAGTGGCTTATCAAAGTTATCATTTACTTGCTTCGTAGGTGGGTTGATCTTGATAACGTCTCCTGATCACCCTGTATTACATTACAGCTGACTCAACTCATTTCCATTAAAGATCGTTGTAATCAGAAACGTAATAGTAATCATGTTGTATTTATTTTATGAATTAACGTATGTTCCTGCACAGTTACATACATTGTAAAGGTAAAAAACATACTTGTAAATTTACATGTACGATTTCATCCCGTATAAGGACTACTATCAAGAGCAATTAAAATGGGTCGTTTTATATAAAACAGGGTTCCGTCCGCGTTTGTCGATATACAATTGTCATCTTGGCTAGTTCCCCTGAAGTAGCACGTGCGGTTTTACTTAACAATAGACAAAGGATTAGCCCATGGTCTAATAAAACATGGTCTTCTATTCCCAGAGTGACACAGGCCTACGTCACAATAACATGGCCGCTATATATAGCGCTATCGCATATTATCATATAGCGCTGTCGCATGATGACGTAGGCTTGTGTCAGTTAGGTGACCTAGAAAAGACGGGAATGGAGTACCAGGCGGAGTATATTATTATACCATGGATTAGGCGTCGGGGTCTATTAGAAAGCTACAAACTATACTAACGATGCAACTCGGAATTATTGATTTTAAAAGAGAATTAAAGTAAATAACAAATTACTGTGAAAAATAATAACATTATGAAGAGTTGGGGCTTTAGTGTCAGACACTTCTTTTATAGTATTTTTCAAACTAGAAGGCTAAACTGATAGATGTCAATTCGATACTATTTTGCGACATTTGACATTTTTAGGTTAGGTATAAATTGTATGGAGATGACACCTTTCAGTTTAAAAAATACTATAGTATGATCTCGGCTGTTTTTTTATTATTAACCTCCGAGTTATTAACCTTTCATACATGTTTGTAATATGCAAATATCGTGGATTTTTACCTCGGTTGTGAACTGATCAGAAAAAATCACTCTCGAAAAAAAAGATGATGATAAATCGGTCAGGATCCTGTCATACAAGAGGTAAAATTTTCATTAAAATAATCCATTTTTATTATTTCGCAGTGTATTTACTAGTAATTCCAAGGTAAAATCAGCATACGTGTAAAAGGATGCGTGAATTGTACGCTTGGCTGCTACACATTATTGCTATGCATTGCTTTAGGTAACTAGTGGTGCCCCGTGACTGCACCCGATATGCATCGGATTATTAGTATAGGTTGAAAAATAAGCAATCAACGATAATTATCATCATCTTCTTGTCATCTTGACTATTCCCCCTGAAATACTCCATTAATTGTAACAAAGGATACGATGAGACAAAATAACTGGTCCCCTGATTTATTATAGAGGTTTCACTGAAGATATACAGACAAACATTGCTTTTTTACTTTATTCGTTCTAATGTACGAATAACAAGGAGTGGCGGATATAATTGTGTATGCGGAAGCTCTTTACCAATTACACTGCAAAATATGTGTTGAAATGTTGATTAAACACAAATTAGACCATTGTGCGTCTGTCCGTCCGTGCTGCGCCTCCTCACAAATTCATAATGAAGTCCTTAATATTAGTAAGTTATTAGTTCTTATGCTGGTTATAAGGTGGTGGTGTGCTGGTGGTACTGGTGGTCGACGCGGTCCCAGTACATGACAATTGTCATCTTGAAACTTAAGTCATTGTCAATAGAGGTGACAGCAGGTAGACATGTGCGCCGCGCCGCCGCGCCGCCGCCGCCGACGAATTTTCCACGCCGCCGCCGCCGATAAATTTGACCGGCGTATAATCGGCGTGGGAAATTTTGATACCTATCGTGTCTTATTCCATGTTGCGTAGTGAGTAGATAGTGTCAGAGGTATAATTTAAAGATCCTTATGCTTTTTCGCTTATTATTTGCCAGTGAACCAAATTAGCATCATTTTTGTCTTTGCAGTGTCTAGCCGTGATAACGATTTAGCATTCATTTAAACAAGATCTAGTTTCTGGATCTCAGGTTATTATTTGATATTTTATCGCACAGAGTTTTTGTAGAACGCATTTTGTTTTACATCAATAGTCTCTTGATTGTCAGTTTAATCAGTGAACTAAAGTCAAGAAAATAACAGGTTCATATCCTAGGACATAAACATGCTATTTTCTTTTTAGAATCTCCAGCAAGCTGTCACCACGATTATAATTGCGTATTTTATGATGCTGGTGACACGTATAAGGGTCATCATTTGATAGATATGATTTGATTTATTTATCACATAATATACAATTTCATTTAAAATTACACACGATCAATTCTTTTATGTGATTATCAGCTTCTTTTATTTAACAATATGTATTTCAATCAAAATTATAAAAGTCAGGCTAAAGCTACGTATTGAGCTATGTTACCTAAACAATTATACCTACTTATAGGAACTTAAATCACCAAGTATCATCACTAAGCTAGCAGTAAAGAAAACAAAGTTGACCTTAATATTCCATAAAACGGGACACTTCAAAGACATTCTGTTGAGCGAATCAACCTGCCAGAGACGTTTACTTTCGAAAACGATGACATCTTTATTCTAACATACATTTCTGTTAAACTTCAGTTGAGACAAATGTTAAGTATGTAGTTCATCATTATTTCGTAACAAATCCTAGGTGAGGCGACAGCGGCTGGGAAAAGTCAATATAGATTTAAGACTTAACTTATAAATATTTTTTTTGTGTTTTATTTGTATTCCGCTTACAAAGTAAGTAAAAATACTGCCTAAAATGTAGTGTTTTAAAGTATCTTTCTTATTTTAATATTTAAACATACCGTTGGTAACCGTTCGTTTGGTATTGGTAATAAATAGATAGTTGCCAAGTGACATGATGGGTAATAATTTTCGGCAATAATTTAGAAAACACACATAATATGTTTTGGATAGCCTAGTAAATACTTCAGAAGGCTTTAATGTAGAGTTTCTACAGCCACGTTCTCATGCAGTATCAAAAATTATGCCACGCCGATTTCACGCCGATCACGCCGCCGCCGCCGGTCATAAAATCATCGGACGCCGCCGCCGATGATTTTGCCATCGGCGCACATCTCTAACAGCAGGGTGTCATCTATTGGGCATTATTAGCATGTCAAGCACTAGTACCACCACCTTGAATATCTTAAAAGTAGCAATTTGTAAGTTGCATGACACTGAAAAATAATCCTAAAAGTTCTGGAAATTTTCATGATATAGATTCCACTTAGAAAGTTCCCGTTCAGATAAGGGATTTTTTTTATTGCTCAATGTTCTTAACTGTTGACGATTGTTTCATTTCCCATTTACGTCCATCATTGGCGTCTTTTTCAAATGTCATAGAAATCGAAAAGTTTTAAGGGTTCTCTAGAAGAACGTTACCATCAAAACGAATAAAGTATTTTTTTAAACTTGCCTAAACTTTTCAGTTAGTCCTCCTCATCGCGTCAATCCACGCGTTCACCATCCCCAACCCCAAAACCCCAGTCAAAGCTCAAGCTCTAGAAGACCACAAGATCAACAAGCGGTTCATCTCCGCCTTGCTGATGAGCATGATGGACGACGATGACTACTTCGATGACGATCTCCCGTCCATAATTGGGAGGAGACGACCTTCGAGGAGACATCTGCAGCTTGCGCAGATGATGAGGCAGTTGGCTGGGCCACGAGGATTGACGAGAGGACAGGTATGCTGATGATATATATATTATACACCAGTTGCTGTGGAAACTGCAGGATCTTGGGGTGCGGAGGCCAAGGAGTTAATGCGGGAATTGAGTCGGCGACTAAGACATAGGAGTTGCAACGTGGTTGCGACAATTCAACGCGGCGACGTCGTGGGGTGCCAGTGTCGTGGGGACGTTTGTAACTACGGCTACGGTCCGAGGTGGCACCTTAGACTAGTTTATTAATTTAGTGGTTAAGATTGAAAAAGCCTGAAGTGGATTACATCATTTTTTTTGTAGGTGAAGAAGCCTGCGTTGCTGATCACGAACTAAGTAAGTATAAACTAAGGATGAACATGTTTCCAGTTTTATTTTTTTCCTGAATAAAAAACAACAATCTTTATCTAGACACGCGGTAGCGTGTCCAGCCAAGTTCTTATAGATTTTCGTCAACAAATCAAAAAGTGTAATTTGATATAGTGGAACCACTGAAAATGGTACTCCAGAATTGCGCGATTTGTATACATTACTGTAGTATTTGTAGTAGTTCCTATGAGCCTTTCCATGTGAAAAGATCTCGATTTCTTATGTTCTTTGGGACAATTTTCGAAGACTTTCCCAGCTATTGAAATTTTCAAATTGTCAAATATTCATAATTAATTTTAATTCATTTCAGATGCAGAATATGCAGAGTAACCTCCAGAATCTGCAGCTGTTGCAGAACATGCAGCAGATGATGCAGCTACAGAACCAGCTGGGGCAGAACCAGCTGGGGCAGAACCAGCAGGGGCAAAACACGCAGGGACAGAACTCGTAGGGGCAAAACTTGTAGTTATTATTTTTATTTAACTTACGAAGAAATCGACCTGTTCAATGCGTATTTATTTTTTAATTCCGACTTCTGACTGATACTTGGTAAGGTTTTATTAAAGGTTAAGTTTTGTTTTTTATTGTTTAGGTAGGTATCTATTTAATTTTGTTTTGCTCGGAACCTTTTTCACTCTTTAGTTAGGTACTCT
The DNA here is from genome assembly GCF_910591565.1 of Cydia splendana. NCBI lineage: Eukaryota > Metazoa > Arthropoda > Insecta > Lepidoptera > Tortricidae > Cydia > Cydia splendana. Next base: position 479,414 of record NC_085978.1, on the reverse strand, counting down.
TGAACAGTATATTAGTGTTATTAATTATTTCTCTTCAAAAACATCACACTCACTTGCCGTTTTTGATTACCTTTACTTATGTTTTTATAATGTGTTTATTTATTTCTTTTCAATAATAAAATATTACAAATCAACACTAGGTGGTTTTATTTAGTGTATGATAATTTATTAAAACTATATATTCCCAATCAACATTAAATAGCGGATTGTTAAGTAGGTAATATAATATAATGTATAGGTACTCATTAGTATGAATAACAAGGAGTGGCGGATATATATATATGTTTACTGAAGTTCTTTACCAATATACTGCAAAATATACTTATGTTGAAATATTATTATAACATGAACAAATTACGCCATTATGCGCTCGTCCGTCCGTCCGTCCGTGCCGCGGCTCCTGAACCGATCTACAATGAACTCTCTAATTGTGGTAAATTATTTTAGTGGTTTGAAACTTTAAACAGAGCTGGGCACCGTTAATCAAAAAGTTAACTTCGTTAATCGTTAATCCGTTAAATAAAAAGTTAAGTTCGTTATACGTTAAAACGTTATTTTTCAAAAAATTTAACGGAAGTTAAAGTTAATCGTTAATCTTTAACTCGAAATCGTAAATATACGCAATAAGAAATAAGACTAGGAGAAATAATCGTAAATTTTGATTTTTATAAAAGACTAATCTACTAATTAACATGGTAATCATTACTAATTAATAATAGCATAGCCAATAAAATATCATTCGCTAGCATCTGCCATAAGGTGCATGTGCCCCTTCATGAACATGAGCATATTAAAATTGTCGTCTGATAGCGACGCCCGTTTTGGAGAAAGAATATCTTTTCCCGCCGAAAACAGTCGTTCCACAGTAGCACTCGATGGTATACTAGTGTTATATTTGAGGCAGCGCGCGGCCTTGGTGTGAGTAGGTACTTACGAGGGGCGTTCAAAATATTCTCGGTATTGATATCTTACAACCTCTTCTTAAATTTCTTTCGTTACTGGCCGCTAAGGTTTATTCATTGACATTAAAAAAAAATATAATTGGAACCGAGATGTTCTTTTGTTTTTCTGCAATTGCTGAACAAACATGAACATCATGTGCGAATTGACAATGTTAACTAAATTAGAACATCAATGCGTCATAAGATTCTCGACAAAACAGGGTAAAAATCAAAAAACCATAAAAGAGGAAATGGATTGTGTTTACCGTGAGTCTGCTCCTTCTCTATCTACCATTCAAAAGTGGTCAAGCGAATTTAAACGTGGAAGGGAGAGTATTGAAGATGACCCTAGACCTGGTCGGCCTGTAGTAGCTACTTCACAAGAAAATATTGATAAAGTGGAAAAACTTATATTGGAAGATGGTCGAGTGAAGGTAAAATCTATAGCTCAAGTAACCAATCTTTCTATTGGTATCGTACATGATATTATCCATGACCATCTTAATATGTCAAAAGTAAGTGCAAGATGGGTTCCGCGAATGCTGACTCGGCTTCAAAAAGACATGCGTGTAGCGTGTTGTTCCGATGTTATTGACCTGTGCGGTGAAAATCCTAATGAGGTGCTGCAAAGAATAGTTACTGGAGATGAAACCTGGGTTCATCATTATGACCCAGAGAGTAAACAAGAGTCCATGCAGTGGCACATTAAGGGTTCAGCTCATCCCAAAAAGTTCAAGGTCGTCCCTTCAGCTGGCAAGGTCATGGCCACGATATTTTGGGATTGTGAAGGAATATTACTAATCGATTATAAAGAAAAAGGTGTAAATATCACACGACAGTACTACGCTAACATTCTACGTCAATTAAAGGATGCAATCAAAGAAAAGAGGCGAGGAAAGTTAACCAAAGGTGTTCTGCTTCTGTGTGACAACGCCCCCGTCCATACTGCTCATATTGCCAAGGCAGCTATTGTTGAATGTGGGTTTGAAACTGTTACTCACCCACCGTATAGTCCGGACTTAGCCCCCAGCGACTTCTTTTTGTTCCCCAATCTTAAAAAGGATCTGCGTGGAATTTTTTTTTCTGACGATGAAGCATTGAAGGCTGCAGTGGAGGAGCATTTTTACACCAAAGATAAAAAATATTTTTATGAGGGATTAAAAAAAAAAATTGATCGATCTTTTAAGGGGATTAACATAGGGGGGGAGTATATTGAAAAATAAAAATATCAAACTTTTCGTACTTGTTTGTTTTCATTCTCATACCGAGAATATTTTGAACACCCCTCGTAGGTATTAACGATTAACGGACTTAAGAAAAGTTAACGGAAGTTAACAAGTCCGTTACAGGTTTTTAAAGTTAACTTAAAAGTTAATCCGTTACTCGAAAACTTAACTTCGTTAATTAACGATTAACGGATTAACGAGTTAATGCCCAGGTATGACTTTAAATCATACACATATTAAAACATTTAAACCGGGATAGACCCTATCGTGAATTTAAATATTTTGTTGTCTCTGTTTAAATGTTCTAATATGTTTTCAAAACGCGAAAGTTTTTAATGCTCTTAATAAAAGTCATACAATAATGTACCTTCTGGTATAGACTCGAAATTGTTATAGATAAAATCAAATGAACATCTTGAAGCTAGTGAAGTCAATATTTATATTAGAAAAATTAAGTACCTAACAAAATATGATAAAACCTTTTTGATAAAAGTAAGCGTGACATACAAGTCAATCGTATATTTTTTGTATTATCAAATTTTTTTATAATAATTTGTTAATCATAAAATAGGTACCTCTATTCAGTTATTGCTGCTTAGCTTTTTTATAGAAATATGTTTCTATCCGTCGGCCTGAAAAATGGCAAGGTATATCTTTTACTGTGCATTATGGTGCTACTTTATCGCACTATACAATAAACAATCCGGCAATACAATCTTATGAATACTATACCTTCCTTACCTCACATTCACTGCTAAAAATACCTTTGACGCTAACTCCTTTCCATTAAGTATTTTTAAATCTTGCCTAACCCTTTTCAGTTAGTCCTCCTCATCGCGTCAACCAACGCATTCACCGTCCCCAACCCCAAAACCCCAACTCAAACCCAAGCTCTCGCAGGCCACACGATCAACAAGCGGTTCATTCCAGCTCTAATCTGGAGTATGATGAATGATGATGACTACTATGATGACTCGCTGCTATCCATCAATGGGAGGAGACGACGACCTTCGAGGAGAACTATTCAACTTGCCCAAATGCTGAGGCAGTTGGCAGGTCCGCGAGGATTGTCGAGAAGAACGGTAAGCACACACCATCCCCAACCTAATTATATGCATAATCTAATCAAAACCCAGGCTCTCGTTAACCACAAAATCAACAAGTTCATCTCAGTTTTGCTGTTGAGCATGATGGATGATGATGACTGCTGTGATAACTGCCTTCTGCCCCTCACAGGGAGGAAACAGCCTTCGAGGAAGACCCTTAAGCTTGCGCAGCTGATAACTTTCTCTTGTCCTACAACTAAAACAAATAACTTAACGTTTGAGCACTCGTGATCTACATATTTGGAAAACATACATATTTTTTTCTAAAAATGCAAGATTTTCTTTAGAACGAGGTGTAGAAATGAAAGTCAGCGATATATATTTAAAATAGTTGTTACGGCCAAGTTACCAAGAGCAAATGTAAATAAAATGCTAATTTATAAGTAATTACTAATGATTTATTTTAATTAATTACAGTTAGAGACTATGCAGCGGAACCTCCAGAATCTGCAGCTGTTGCAGAACATGCAGCAGATGATGCAGATACAAAACCAGCTGGGGCAGAACCCGCAGGGGCAAAACTCGCAAGGGCAAAACTCGCAGGAGCAGAACTCGTAGGGGCAAAACTCGCATGGGCAGAACTCGCAGGGGCAATCCTGCAGGAGCAAAACTCGTATGGGCAAAACTCGTAGAGGCACAACGTGCACTAACAGATAGATAGCTCGGCTACCATTCTAATGTAGTCAGAGAATAAAAATTATTATAGGTACATGTTTATTATCTCTTAATAATAAAATATTGTTAATTAAATCTATGAAGGTTTTATTTCGTATTTGATAATTTATAAACAGAAGATTGGAATTAAGTAGCAGAAAGTTACTTAATATTATATAATTAACCAGTTAAACTCATCAATTAGTGGTAAATTAATTTCACACTATTAAATATTTATTTCCGATTTATCTTGAAATACAGTATACAAAGATCACGAAACAAAAATTTTATATAACACAGGAGTGGGTCCAATATAGAACCCTGCGGCATTCCAAAGATCTCACCATAGTTCCACTAGACTGATGAGTTGTATCCACACAAAATATTTTTGTGTTTTACTGAATAGATTTAGGATGAGACTTGGAATGAGCTCCCTTCCGAGGTTTTCCCGAGGGTCTAAAGTATGAGGTTATTCAAAAAAGGAGTGTAACAGGTTTTTAAAAGGTCGGCAACGCGCATGTAACACCTCTGGAGTTGCAGGCGTCCATAGGCTACGGTGACTGCTTACCATCAAGCGGGCCGTATGCTTGTTTGCCACCGATGTGGTATTAAAAAAAAAGACTTAGAGCAGTTAGATCATAGTAGTTATATATTATGGACGATGTTCTAATTTCAAAAAGAGGATTTCATGATCCACGCAATCAAATGCTTTAGAAAGATCGTAAAATATACCGATCATTATACATCACATGAACATTCCCAAATGTGAAAAATAAATATGAATGTTTACTAAGGTTCAACCTCAATACTTTTGTACCGCGACTGACTGAAATAGCAAGACACGTTCGTACGTTTCCGTGCAAATACGATAGAAAATAATTAGCACTACATCTGCAGTTAATCAGGATTTATAAAGGAGTATCTAGAGTCGGATCAAGCTAACTCTGCATTGCATTTGTGATGACGAAGCGTGGCATATTCATGTCAAATTTCTATGAAAATAGACTATGGCTACCTATGACCACGCTAACTTTGCACAAACTTGACAGTAAGAATGCATACATAGCCCTATTATCTCCATACTTGACGTAGCACTTGGCATGAAAACTTAGCGTGGTCCGACTCTCACGTTTAAAATGACACTCCCACACTTTGTTATGTTCAAGTCCAAAGTAAGCTTAGACGGATTTTACGAGTTGGTCAACTATAGTTTGTCAAAGGACTGTCTCATTTCAATCATAGACAGAGAGAATCATACTATCTTTGTCTTACACTAGTACTAGCACCCAAAAGAAAAGAATGAGTATAGTTTTCCTGGTTCTTACTGACTGACAAATTGGTTTGACCAACTATTTGTATATCTCTTTAGATTTGAAAAAAACGCAGTACAAGGTACACCTGGATTGTAGAATACTCGTCATTCTTAACCTTAGAGAATATATGGCCTTCAATGGTCTTAATGGCCTAGTTCTTAACCTTGTGAAAACACAAGTAATGCACATCAACTTAGGTGGTAGACCTCCTAGGCCTCTATCAATTCACATTGACCACACTCCCATAGAACAAATTCCACACGCAAAATTTCTGGGGCTAACTTTAGACTCCGCCCTCAAATGGGACCAACACATAGACACCCTTTGTAAGAAGCTTTCCGGTGCATGCTTTGCTTTGGGTAAGCTTGCTCACGTACTACCTTATAAAGAACTACGATCAACCTACTTCTCACTCTTCCATTCTATAATGTGCTACGGCCTGGAACTATGGGGCACAGCGGCAGAGTGGCATCGAGTTTTTGTACTTCAGAAACGTGCCCTAAGAATAATAGCCAGAGCCCCACCAGGTACGTCAGCAAAACATCTATTCGCAGACATGAAGATACTCACATTACCCTCACAATTCATATTCAACATAGCTAAACACGTACACACACACAAACACACTTTTGCTACCAACAAACTCACACGCACCCGTTTAGGAAGTAAGGAACGATTGCTACCAGCACCCCACAGACTAAGCAAGTCTTCAAAGACCATGCATGTCCTAGGTCCAAAGATTTATAATGCATTGCCCAATGACATCAAAATGTTAGATAGTACTAATATGTTTATTAACAAACTTAAAAAATGGCTTATTGATAGAACTTTTTATACTGTAATGCAATTATTTGACATTGAAAAATGCAATAACTAATTAATTATTACCTAACTATAACTGTGTACCTACTAACATGACATGATACCTATTTTAATCTTGACATATTATTTCAATTGTATCTTTAATTTAATGAACATAATGATTATTGTAATTTTAATTCTAGACATACATTTTTTTATTATTCTCAATAATGTGATGATAACATGTATTTTATTTTATGATGTTGACATGTAATATATGAAGAATATTATGAATAAATGAGTATGAGTATGAGTATAACCAAACGGAGTGGTCATTAACAGGCGTTCCCCTCTGTCGAAAATAGGCGGCCAATGGTCAACGACATGTCAACCACATGCATGGACTGACGTTTATCTGACATTCATGTTTACGTTACGTATGTGCCCCTCCCCCGCAAAAAAACAGCAGACTATTTTGTACCGAAAATTATAGACATGGCGTCTCCGTTGGTATAATCCTCTAAGTTCTTAACATATAAAATACGTTTTTTTATTAAAATCATATCATATTTTTTCATCGATTTATTCCGCTTCAGTTAAATGGATACTGAAAAACTGCGTGCGTTCTGCCGGATGGGATCGTAAATATTTCAAATTACAAGCTATACCTACTATTATTTCACAAAGTATTCGAAAACCAGCCAAGTGCGAGTCTGACTAGCGCCTGAAGGAGTTCCGTACCATCACTGATTTTTAAGTGTTTTAATTTTATGCTTTAAGTTCGCCTCATGCTTAACCACTTTTTTTATAAGTTGTTATGCATGCAGTATTCTTTTATTATATTATACATTAGATATACTAATTATTACCGACTTTAAGGATTGTATTTAACCGTTGTAGAGATACAAAATAAGCAATACAATAGATACAATACAACTAGTCCATGTTGTCCGCTGGCAGACAAAATGGACGGATAGCATGAATTTAATAATAGGGTCCTGATTATCTCTCATTGGGTACGGAACCCTAATCATCAAAGGTATCATAATTACACATTAATTGTCAAGGTTCTCTTATAATATGCCAATTAGAGTAGATTACTGTAATATTTCAGTGGGTTTATTTTTTGCATTAGTGCCGAATTGCGCAGTATTTTAGTTGAGAACAGAGTGGAAAGATCTTCTAGCATCATGAAATTACTTCTCGTAAGTTGTTTAAGATTATCTTGCTTGTAAGTTGTAGGAAAATTGTTATTTGTTAGAAATAATATTGTTCTTTAAGCAATAATTATGGTTCTCTAAATCATTGCCGAAAACTATTTTGCCGATCATGTCATTTGGCAACCAATATTTCGCATAAGAGAAACGCGACCATCATGGCCAAATTAAAGCAAGACTGAATAAGTGAGCTCCGTTTTAGACCCGGTCGTCACTTCCCATCAATCAAGCATTATTTATGGTGTACTTAATTTAAAAAAAAACCTGCTTCTCCAGATCTTCCTCGCAGCAGCCTACGCTGCGCCGTCTCAACCCGGCCAAGGGGAGTCTCTCGGCCATGAAGGATACATCAACTACGAGCCCATCGGCTACGAGCAGCCCAACTACGACCGCTATAGCTACGGCTACGGGAATCCTGACTACGTTGGCTACGGTGGGCTGATCGAGCAACCAGTTCCGTATGACATCGGACGACAGGGCATCGGCTTCGACAAGAGAACCGCATTTGCGTACGGCTTCAGGATGCCCTTGACTTATGACATCTTGAAGATACTCAGGAGGTATCCCGACAAAGAGGTGCATAGCGTCAAGGCGTAATTTCATTTACATGTTTTAGCTAAAATAACAAGCTGTTTTGATGTTTAATCACCACAATCAATAAAATGTTTAACTAGGTATATAAAAACTTCAATTTCATAGTTCTTTTAACACTCTTCTTACTAATATCCTATTTCAATTACAGTGTTGTCATTAGACTTTATAAGTCTCTTTCAAATCCTCAATCAACGAGTACATTTTTTATCAATTTCTTTATTTCTACTTCTTGTTTATTCATTTTTCTTAATGTAACAAATATAGGTTGTCCCATTTTCATAAGGATCTTTTATCGATCATAAGGATCGGATAAGAATATAATCATCATCAAAATTTAAGAGCATGGCTCTTGCTTGTCGGTGGAGTATGCGCCAGTTTTCGCGGTCCTCGGCCAGGTTTTTTAGGTCCCTGTAAGACACGACATTTGCTTTTGCTTTTAGTTGTTGTGTATAGCTTGCTCGTGGTTTTCCTCTTCCTCTCCTAGCTTCAATCTTGCCTTCTAATATAGTTTTAAAGAAAGTGTCGTGTCTTATCAAGTGACCTATCATTTTGCCTCGTCTATTCTCTATGGTCGTGGTATGGTAAGAATATAATATAATATTATATATAATTATGAATGTGGTGGACATATCTATAAATATTGCTTAGTTATATTCAAGGTTTAAAGCATCTGATTAGAGGCTAAATACTATCGTTTTTTAATGAATTGTTCCTTCTTATTGGTGCTTAATTAAACATAGAAAATGTATTAAATAAGTTGCTTCATTATTTTCTAATAGCTCATACAGGGTTTTCTTTCAAGGTAGGTATAGCTTTTGGATCATAATAGGCCACATTGATCAAGCTTTGCTATAGAACCACCCCGAAATCGCAAAAAAATGCTTTTCCATAAAAATTATCGACATCTGACAAATTGAAATAATATGATCTCATTGTAAAAGTTACTTCTACGACCTATATGTTCACCTCGCAAAATATGGCTAGCGGTTAAAAAACCACCCATATGTAATATGTAACAATATTAGAGATTGCATACATTATTAGATATAGACGACCAGTCTGGCCTAGTGGGTAGTGACCCTGCCTGTGAAGCCGGTGGTCCTGGGTTCGAATCCCAGTAAGGGCATTTATTTGTGTGATGACACAGATATTTGTTCCCGAGTCATGGTTGTTTTCTATGTATTTAAGTACATATTTATATATTATATATATCGTTGTCTGAGTACCCACAACACAAGCCTTCTTGAGCTTACTGTGGGACTTAGTCAATCTGTGTAAGAATGTCCTATAATATTTATTATTTATTTATTATTATTATTTATTATATGTCTTTCCCATCACGGAACAATGGTGTTCCGGACCTTTGGGAGGCGTGCGCGGAGCCGAAGCCAACACGTAGAGGCCCTTTTGACACTTTAATGAAATGTAAGGGGTACACCGAGCGGAGGCTGCCCTTGCCCGTGTCATGGGACGCACGCAGAGGCAGCACCCGCCAGGGTGTAAGGACTATTGAGAGTTGATGGAATCTAAAATGAACTAGGTTATTGGGTGAAAGCGATGGACTAAGAACTGAGCTATGGGGTAAAAAACCGGACGCCTGCCTAATAAAACGGTATGCAATTTTATTTCCGGCAGACGGTGACTCGCCCTCACAAGATGGGCCCCCACAAAAAGCGACATCTAGGATGGCTCAAGGGCAACACCGGTGTGAGCGGCTCAGGGGTGTCGAGAGGTGTGCGCCGCTTTCTACCCAGTGGCTGTTAACAGCCACTGTGCCAACTCGCGTCTTATGCATATTTCACTTCCACCCCTGGAGCTTATAGCTCTAACGACTCCACTCTGGCCGGCCGGCTAAGGCAAGCCAGAGGCAGAGAATCCTGTCCCACCCACCCTCCTTGCGGGTAACAGAACTCTCCAGGAGCACTCGGGTACGTGAGGTCGCTAATCCCCAACAGCTCGCCACAAGCTGCCCTGCGTTGACTGATTGCACTGGTAAAACCAGCGGGCGATGGGGTCGTCACATCCCTACGCCTTATTTATTATTATTATTATTTGTGTCAATTAATGTATTTTTCTAGCTTTCCATACTTTACCAAGAATGTTAACACCCTTTTGCCTTACCTTTTTGAATTTTCGAACTATTAGATCTTAAACTTTAATATAGATTATGATGTTTTTTTTTTATTAAATGAGAAATTACTATTTGTTAAGTTGAATTTTAATTAAAAAAATAATATTGCAAAGTCGTATTTCGTGAAATGGTGTTAGAAAGTAAAAATCCAGTACAAGAGAAATATTGCTCTACGTTTTAAATATTTGTTAGCATTTGGAGTTGAAACTCTAGGTCCATGGGGTCCCAGCGCGCATAAGTTGTTCGCAGAAATCGCGAAGCGTCTGGTTGACGTAACTGGTGACCGAAGAGCTGGCGGCTACCTCGCACAACGTATCAGCATTGCGATACAGCGAGGAAATGCCGCCAGCATCCTTGGTACAATGCCTCAAGGGCCTATTTTAGATTTAAGCTAGCTATTTAGTTTAGTAGTACCACTGTATATATATTGTATGTAAATAAATGATTTAATTTTACTATTAGATTAACAGATGAGTTTTTATAGTCATGCTCATATTATTACCTACACAAAAGTCACAATTCCATTGCGTTTTTGATGATACTTGTCTGATCATAAATTAACTTCATGAAAATCATGAATTTGAAGCATTTGTAAGACAAATGTTGGCTAGCGTTACTCTAATTAGCTGTTGATAAATCTTAAACTGAAATAAATGTCATATGAGATATTTGGTGAGAATGGTTAGTAAGGTTGCCAGGAGCTCAACGAGGGTGAGACTAACGCCAAGACTTAGACCTTACTTACTTAGACTTAGACTACAGACCAAGGCTTATAGACCAGCTGATGGGCTACAAGATTAAGCAAATTTACCCTTAATGAAAATCTCTTTTTTTGAGATATTGGCAATTTTATAAGAAAAAAAAGAAAAAGAAGGGTATAAGGTAGGTAGGTCATAAAAGGTATATAAAAGTGGCGATATCTCAAAAACTGTGTTGGGTTCTGCGTTTCTCTTTATTTCTCGTTTCGCTTCGGTTAAATTCTATAAAATATTCTATTATTATACAATATTTAATTAATATGATTCTATATAGTATGATATCATGTTCGCGATCGCCTGCGTTTGAAACGTTTATCATTAGGTAATGACCGGTTATCGATTAAGCCAGTGCAATCATTAACGCTCAGTAAAGCGCAGTTCCGACGATTACCTATTCAGTATTTTAACCTCGATACTAACTTCAGTCGAACAAAGTGAAGTGACCCACTTAGCCGAAATATACCTATTTATTTTTAACCGTCAAGACTACCTATTACCTTGTTTTCATTTTGGAAGCTAAATTTGATCCACTTCCTGATTTCTGATGGATTTGAAATTTTGCATACATGTGTAAATCGGATGACAATGCAATATTATGATGACATGGACCTGATTTGATGACGGAGGAGTTAACCATAGGAACTTAGTGATAAAACAACGCAACCTATTTATGTTTTGCGTTGTTAGAATTGTCTCCCCGTTGTGTGCCCGTGGAAAGAAAATTAAGGGGCCCACCGATTACCAGTCCGCCGGACGATATCGGCCTGTCAGTTAAACGCAAAATTTGTCAGCTCCGAACAACTGACAGGATGATATCGGCCGGCGAACTGGTCATCTGTGGGCCCCTTTACAGTCAACGATAAAAGCTTGTACAAATAAGGAAATTTTTGCCAACAAGTTATATGAAGGTACTAAAATCATCACACGCCACGCACCACGCACCACATAATATCATCACACTATATATAATAACATTACAGGGATGTTTTCGATTTACGTAAATATACCATCATTATTTAACCCTTCGAGTGGCATTGTCCTCCTCGAGGTCTCTACGGTAAGTGGCGGTGGCCGCGAGACGGACAGACATAACAAGCCGGTTGAGTGGCGCAGCCATTTTGGAAAAATATACGTCAAGTGGCGGGGCCTCAACGGGTGATCATCGCGAATTTGGCGCGTGTTAGAAATATGACCGTTTCCCAAAAAAAACTATGAATGATATATACAAACTATAAATCACTGAATTCAGCATAAAATGGGTTATTTGAATGGATTCATTGGTATACAACCAATGAATTCTATTCTATTTATGTGAATTTGCTAGACTTGTTCTAATCTCATATTACCAATTTTTTTCTACTTTCATGTAAAAATACGTATAGTTACGAAATAAAACAATTGATTGTAGAAAAAGCAGTCTTTATGACAAAACAATACATTTAACACGATTCACACAGTTTATTTAACTTTTTATCAGTGCGCATTCCGTTTGAATGTTCGCGGCTCGACGACGGTCGGCGCGTAATGGGCGAGGTGGGGCAGGAACATCACGTCATTTCTAACAAACTTTGTTTTACGCGGGAATTCGACCGTTAGGGAATACCATCCTTGTTTATTGACGAATGCATCTTGCAAGAGTGAGCAAGCAAGGCATAGTTTTAACGGTTTTATTTTAGGCACGAAATGCAGCGTCGCACAGAGGCCGCGAGACGGTCTCTGCCAATTACGGGCTTGTTATGACCGAACCTTCTCGCGGCCTCTGCCACGCCGAGGCATATTTAAAAAAATGGCCGCGCCATTTGTCCTACCGTTCAACCGGAGGTGCTGCCACCCGAAGGGATAATTCTATTATGACACGGGTTCCAGCTGAAAATCAGTGCTTTGCTCGAAAAAGCGAAGCGTAATAACTGAGCCGTGACCCTTTAGTCCTCCTAGAACGCACACAGATTGGACCAATTTTTTTTATCAAATTGTACTTTTGTCCTTTTTTCTATCCTTTTTTTATTGCGCTATTTCTCTTGTAATTTTATTTCCTTTGACTGTAATCATTCTTTTGTTTTCTTTGTTATAAATTGATTTGTTCTTTGTTGTGTTTGTAAATTTGATATTGTGTTTTTGCAGCTGTCAAATAAATTATTTATCTATCTATCATTGGAGAAAAAACATACGGAAATAAATATAAATATGATCAGCCAGCCGTCTTCTTAGAATTAAATTTAAAAACTATTACCAAATTAGCTGTCAGTTTCTCACAACCGCCAGCGGGTTTTCCAAGTTAATTGGTACCTATTTTTATAGATAAATAAAATAACGACATCATAATGACAGATTCGTCATTTCTGCTGTTACTCGCGCCATGGCTGCTCCTACACAGGTATGTTTTAATTTTATATTTTAAATAATTTTCAGACAAGGTAATTGGAGTTTTATTGTATTGTAATAAAGCAGAATGTATTGTCCTGTGTTAATACGAGTCATTTGTTGAATATGTTCAAGTGATTAAAGATCTACATTTAACGAAACTCGGACAACCTGTTTAGTGCCTAATGAAGTGCTTAATTGGTTGTACAACAATCTTCTTTTGCCTGGCTCCTTCCCATTTACTTGGGGTCGGCCCTTCTAATCATGCGTCGCCAGGCCGGTCGGTCCTGGGTCGTCTCTGGTCTTAGATTTCCATTCTTCATATCTTTTCTTACAACTGCCATCAAGGGCCCAGTTTTATAAAGTTACAAGTTACAAGTTTACAGGCGTTTACTGGCAACACTTGCTCCGTTTTTTACAATTTGCGTTTTATAAAAGTACTGTGTTACAATTTTACAGGTTACAGGTACAAGTGCCTGTAGCTCAACCATAGACGAAAATATGGGAGTTTAATAGTTTTAAACTCATAATCGAACAAGCGTTTTATAAAAATATTGTAAATTACAAGTGTAGATTGGTACACTTGTAACAAAAACTGACATACGTCTTGAGTCCTGTAATTCTTAATTTTTAATTAAAATTATTCGTTTTTTTAGCGATTTTAAACATTACTCTTTATTGTTAGGCACCAATGCCAACGATTTTGCCAGGGCATGCATATTTTTCCATGCACTGACCTCATCAGTTTTTGTTAATGTATCTGAAGTATATAGTAAATAGGAAATAAAGTGACAATATGTTTGATATTGATTTTATTGATGATATCGTTTTATTTTATCTACTAGGAAACGGAAAAGGATTGGTGCCGATATTTGTCGTTGATTTATTATATTCGTCTCTTTATTTAAGTATAGTGCATTTCATTCATAATTTTCGATACACAGCGTACTTATCTTTGAACCGCTACCGAAGCGATACATTTTATAATGTAATGTGAAACAGTATTTATTTACTTATTAGGTAAATATTTCATGAAATCTAACTTAATCTGAATCTGAAAACGGCCCGAAAAGTATATCCTTGGCATCGAACACCGCTCTCAACCACTCGATTTTTCCTTTTAATTTCTGGGCATTTTTCCAATAATTAATATTTTACAGCAAACAATAACACAGCTTACACAGCATTTAGTAGAGCACAGAGTATCTATGACAGACGTTTTTTTTAAATAGTGATGTCCTTCACACCTGTAGATTTCACATGTAATCGAGATTGACCGTGGTTCTTTACAACTGTAATTATCTATGTGTATTTATAAAACACCTGTAGCCGTTCACAGTGCATTACAGGTGCCTGTAGCCTGTACTCTTGTAACCTGTAACTTGTAACTTTATAAAACTGGGCCCAGGTTGTCAGGGGTCTCCCTGGTCCCCGAGCTGCAACAGCCATATCCAGGACTTTTTTGGTCATGTGTTCTGTTGGTCGTCGCATCACATGGCCATACCACCTTAATCGGCTCTCTACGAGTTTTTCTTGGATAGGTTTTACCTTGAAACTGCCTCTTATATAATTGTTTTTGATATGGTCAAGCCTCGTAACGCCGCCTGCCCATCTGAGCATTTTAATTTCAGCGCAGTGTATCTTATTTTCGTGCTGCTTTTTGAGTGGCCAGCATTCAGCCTCATACGTCATTGCTGGGCGCACTGCTGCTTTATATACTTTGCCCTTGATTCTTACTGGCATTCTACTATCACAGAGCACACCCGTGAGCTCTCTCAACTTCATCCACCCCGTGTTTATACGATGGGTAACATCCATGTCTATTAACCCATCATCACAGATGATTGAACCGAGGTATTTGAAGTGGGAAACCTTTTTCAACACATGGTTTTGTAAGAAGATGCTGGCGCTATTGTTGGTGTTACTGAAATTACAATGCATGTACTCCGTCTTCTCTTTACTCACTCGCAGACCGGCTCTCTCCAGTGCACCTCTCCATCTCTCTACCATGAGTTGTAGAGTACTGGAGTCTTCACTTATGAGTACTATGTCATCAGCATAGAGGATGTCCCAACGATCCCCGTTGTAACTGTGCCTTTAGGTGGTTCATCACGAGGTTGAGTAAGAGAGGACTAAGTGCGGAGCCTTGGTGAACACCGACTTTCACCTGGAACTCTTCGCTTAACCCGGCGGGGCTTCGCACTCTTGTAGTAGCGTCTCGGTACATGTCCTTGACGACGTGGATATAGTGCTCTGGCACTCCATGTGCTCGGAGAGCTTGCCAGATTAGTTCCTTTCTCTAAGTCAATAAATATCATGTGTAAGTCGGATTTATTAGCTCTATATTTTTCTATCAGGATTCTGACCGAGTGTATGGCATCGGTTGTTGATTTGCCCGCGACAAATCCGCACTGATTTTCAGACCATCTGAATTGGTTGTACAACAATAATATCTATAAATGACTTGCATATCTTGACAAACTGAGAGTATTTTAAATAAAGGAAAAAACAATTTAATAACACTCGTGGGAGATTTTATTTCCATTTCATTTAATTTCAAATAATGTGGTACAGTTAGCAGATGTCACAGTACTAAATTAAATTAGAATGAGTGTAACTATTTTTCATATTACCAAAAAATACGAATAATTTACTTTTCTATTTGCAGATAATTCTGATCATGGTTTGTGCAGTAATTCTCGCAGACTGTAAATTGCGAGGGAAATTCAGCAACATACAGAAAAAAACTCAAGAAGTAAACTCAAACGCTGATGCAGAACACCAAGTGCTTGAAAACATGAAGACAAGTGATGCTAATCGTGTTGTTACAGGTGTAAAGACTCAAGATTCAGATGCAATATTTTTTCCAAGTGATGATGATACGAGACTTTATCCTGATGTGAATAAGATTGTCAGTGAAACCCTAAGTGCAATAGATAACAAGAAACGTAATGAAGTTGTTAGGATTACTACTGACACCCCTTTGTTGCCGAAAGTAGTGCCTGCTGTTGAAGCAAAAGAAGTTTTTACTAATCCAATCCCAACAGAGGAAGATACATACAAAACTATGAACGATAAAGATAATATTCAAAGAAGGCCAAGACCAATTCAAGATCCTAAAGAAACTAAAGTTTCAGAAGCGAATGTTATACAAGAAAATGTAACTGCAAACGATAATATAATAATGAAAAATGATACAAAACAATCTAATGGAACCAAGCCAGACTTATCTAGTAGATTTGGAGATACTAGTAGCTATATGCTTGTTCCTGTTAATAATGTCCAAACTTATGAACCGATACAAACAAACCCCAATCTACAAAGCAATATCCCACAATATGGTCCTAATAATGATCAAGGAATTATAATGAATCCTACAGTTACAAATGTTGGTGACAATTTGCAATATATTCCACAAAATACCAATGCAAATTATAATGGGAATTTACAACAGGGTACAAATATAGTTCCAATAACAGTTTCAAATACTTACATGATCAACGGTCAGCTATACGCTGCATTGACCGTACCTAATAACATGAATGTACCGAGTAGCATATATTTGATAAATCCACAACTGCCGCAGTCGGGATATCAGGTGCCTAATAACTTGCCAGTGTATAAGGTGGGGCAAGGTGATGGATTTAATGTGAACAATGTTCAGTTTGCGCCAATAAATTGAATAGTTTGATTGTTCTTTTGTTTATTTTTTTAGAGATCATTTTTTTATTGGTTATGAAAGTTTTGGATCAAATTTCGCGAGTAGCGGTGGCAGCATGGTTCCATTTTTATCGCCTGTCACTATGCCCGTCACTTTCGTACTTACATACTTGTTAAAACGTGTCAGGCATGGTGACAGGCGATAAAAATGCGACCGTGCTACCGCCGCTGGACTCAATTTCTCATTTTGGTTAAATAGATGTAGGTATCTTTCTCAAGTATCTACCTAAAATTGAAGGAATTATTTGAACCATGCCTTATAATGTAACATACCAATATTTAATAAATCTTGTGACAATATACGCAACATTGACTAAAGTAAGAATATAAAATGTTAAAAATAAAATAAAATAACTTAAAAAACAATAGAGATGTAAGAAAAAAAACAAAAGTATTTGTTAAGAGGCTAGATTTACTCAGTCTTGTCGTTGTAATTATATACAGTAGGTATGTATATAGGTACATATGCAATAGCTATCATAAAACCCGTTTGCTAAAACTAACTTAACTAACATGCAAATAAGAAAAACTATCTAAGTTCTTTGATTTACTTACCTAGTAAAAAGAAATTGTAGACCATGCAGCTAAACCTTACAGTATGTAAGTAACGATCTAATCACAGCAAATAATATTTGTAATTATAAATTCACTTAAAATTGTGCTATGTAAACAAGTCAGCAATAATCACAAACATTAAATATAACTTAATAAAATAAGATATAAAGAATAACAAAAACTTACAACTAATAAAAGCATGTTTGCTACTAATTAGCAACGTAATCGAAGATAATGTTACCATTAAAAACTAATTTACTTAAAATTATTCTACATTCATCGGTGTCCAATATTCGTAAAACAATGTCGATTGTTTCTATGCCCTAGTTATGTATCTACTTTTGGCGCCCATATTCAGTGAAAAGCAAAGGCGGTCTTTTTGAAAACTGACCCTAGTTCATTATTTTTTTATAAAATGTTTTAGAAGCCATTTGATGGTGCCCGTTGATAATGACGGTGTTGATTTAAATATCGGTAGTGTTAGGGCGATTTTTGTATACCAAGATCTACCGCGTCCCTCTGACTCTAGTAGCATCCGTGAACTTGATCCTGCACTCTCGCACGGCCATGTTGGGCTGCAGGAAGTCGGAGAGGGAACGCGCGGGGTTGGGCCGGTCGAAGGGGAATCCCATGGCGCGCTTGTCCGGGTACTTGCGGTCGCGGATGCCGCAGTACGAGGCTGCGTCGTTACAGGACCCTACTAGGTCTTGTTCCACCTAAAACAATAATAATATGCATTTCACTTTTCCTACAATATATTCCCAATGCCTGCTGCGACCGGTTCATGGGTGTCATTGTTGCGCCTGTGAACGGGTTCCAGCATGCGTTCTACATGACATTAAAGCGCTCCAAGGGGCCTCTACGTGTTAGATCTATATCCCCACGCAAGCCTATCAAAAGACCGGGATTTATGAGCCCGTAAAATCCAAGGAGATACAAATAATAAAATTATATGACAAGGAAAACTTAGAAAGGTATACATAGATACACCCTTGCAAGATTATCTTAAGGTGGCTCCAACCATGTCCGGTAAAATATTACTATAATAATATGGGAACTTGGGAAGTTATATAATTCTCGAATGACGTTAATCAGTTTGTCAGATCAGGTTTGATCTCTTTAACCTTCAAATATTTTCCTCCTTACCCAGTCCTTTCCAGTCTCTTGGGCAGCAGCATTGCTGCCAGCCGCAGCCGCAGAAATTGATCTACCTGGTCGGAGCCAGGATGCTCTGGATTCACGATAAAACATAATTCCTCCTTACCCGATCCTCGTTCCAGTTGGTGACCGTGACAAACAGCACGCAGGGGTACCCCTGGGTGGTACCCTTGGGCAACAGCATGTGGTGCGGCCAGCCGCAGCCGCAGAAGTCGAACTCGGCCGCCTGGTCGGAGCCCGGCTGACCAGGGCGCGCCTCCTGGATTCAAAATTAAACATGTGTTTTAACTGACTTCATAAAACAAAAGATAGGACATTCGAGAGAACATAAAACATATGGATGTTACCTGGCTACGGAAGGTGCGCTCGTAGGGGATGGTGACCGAAGAGTCCTTACCGTTGTGCTTGATGGTGTTGTTGCCGGGGCGCACTAGAAAATGCAAACTTTTTAAATTTGGTATCCAGATTTACCCCCTCATTCTTATGAAATCTACTTTGAAATGGTTTTCTTGGACCTTACTACTACTACTACTACTACTACTACTACTACTTAATGGCGCAGCGACCCAAAAAGAGTATTGGCCTCCGACACGAGTAAACGCCAGTTGTCTCGATGCAGCGCAATCTCCCGCCAGTTATCGGCTTGAAGATCGCGCAAGTCCGCTTCAACCTCATCGCCCGAGCGATATCTGGGACATCCGATCGGTCTTCGTCTTTCTTTATTTTTCTTTTCTTGGACCTTGGACGACTTATTTTTAAAACAACTTGCGTTGAACTAAGGCTAAGGTGAAGACTTACAGCCAACCGAAAATTTGTCAAGTTCCACCATTCCGCGCCTCTGGTCCTCGAAGGGAAGCGGTTGTCCGCTCTCGTCCTGTACGGGGGCGAGGAAGATGCGGACGGTGCCCATCAGTGACTGGCCGCTGGTGTTGTTTACTTCGATGCTGCGGATAAAACAAAATTATGCTGTAGGTATCAAGAAATTGTAAAATTAATTTAATTGTAATTGTGTTGTTGTGTATTGTTTGTTGTGTTGTATTGTATGGTATGTAATTTCAAGAATTTTTAATATTTTGGTTAAACTGGTTAGAAGCATCGGACATGCTCCAAATGGACATATTTTATATATTTTGTCGAAGGACTGTCTCATTTCAATCATAAGCAGAGAGAATCATACTATCTTTGTCTTACACTAGTACTAGCACCCAAAAGAAAAGGATGAGTATAATTTTCCTGGTTCTTACTGACTGATAAATTGGTTTGACCAACTATACTCGTCGTTATCATATCCTGTCCTGGCCGGTTTTGATAATGGCTCGTTAAGTGAGAGCGACTTTTGTGAGCTCTCAGGCGCCTTCTTTACTAACTTGTAGACAAAGTCCTCGTGCTGCAGATGTGTAAAGCGTGCTGGCATGCTGCCCCGCGGCTGGAAGTCCAGGCCTCGGGACAGTTCTACGGTGCTCTGCTCCCATTGGGTGCCGAAGGTGTTTGCGCCAGCGCGACCTTCGATGCTGATGGAGGAAACGCGGACGGAGGGGAAGTCCAGCTGAAGGACATACAATTAGGTATAGCAGCTATAACAGCAAAGGAAAACTAGTTTGAATTTGAAATCGATGAGAAAGAAGAAGATTAGTAAGTAATTCAATAGCTAGCGTCAGTTCCTAGTGTTTTACGGCGAGATCAACTGATCAATATTACCTAATGATTACCATCATCATTCATCATATATGTTGATGGCGGCTTACATGAACCAGATTGTGCAAATGTCGTCAATAGATGACGCAACAATTATGGTGATCATAGTTACGAGATGGGTCCTTTACCTGCTGCTTGCTGTAGGGCGTGAGCTTGGCCTTGTGCAGGTTGAAGATGTCATCGACGTAAGAATGCCAGCGGTAGAAGATCGGGTCACGCATGGCTGTCGCCGAGTCTCCCATCACGCCGAATTGTTCCTGTAAAGTAAACCCTCATCACTCCTTTTTTACGTCATAGTTATCATTTTCTGCCTGTTATCGGCACTGTTGAGCAGCTTAGTCTCTGTGAGGTGCCTGTCTGCCAGCCATAACAATAATTAAATTGCAGTTTTATCCTTAAGTAAATGCTTAGTTAACTACGGATCGGATGTTTCTTCGAAGATAGGTGGCTCAAAATTTGGAACTCAATTTAGGATATTGATAGTAAAAACATCGCGATATTATGATGAATAATTTATATTTGAAGTCAAACGAAACTGACCTGTGAGATTAGCTTTTCTGGAAATAAGAAATATGTACTTACAAGGTGTCTGTGGTCAGGGTCGTGAGCATAAGAAATAAACACGTGTCCCATGTTATGCAGGTCTCCGTACTTGGCGGCGTTGCGGCTCAGAGCTGACGCTTCCATCAGGTTTCCTAGGATGTCTATACCGGTCTGTTCGTCTAACGGGAGCTTGCGGCCGCTTGGCTGAAAGACGAAAACATTCAAATCATGAATACAGAAAGCTGGACCCGGGTATGTCCTTACTACTTCCAAAATAAAGTTATGGCACTGTGAATGTCATCTCGCTTTGTGTGCAGGGCACAGCACAGCGGATATCATTCCAGATCTAGAGTAGTCTAGAGTAGAGCCCAACTGGGGAAGTACCTCCACCTTACAGAAAACCGCAGCCAAATAACACTAGACACTACTCAGTGTTGTGTTCCTGCCGGTGAGTAAGGTTCCCAGAGCTCAACAAGGGTGCCAGGTGTTAGGGTCGGCAACGCGCATGTAACACCTCTGGAGTTGCAAGCGTCCATAGGCTACAGTGACCGCTTACGCTTGTTTGCTACCGACGTCGTATAAAAAAATTGTCTTAGTCAATAAAAAGTTAACACTGACCAGATCAATAGCGCCCTCCTCAATCGCCTGGATGAAGCGGTCGCGCCAGGTTTCCAGCTGGGACACGTCTGCGCGGATCTGGTCCACCGGCCGGTCTAGGTCTTTGATGGTGCTTCCAGAAAACCTTTAAACACAATCTTAATTAAGAACATTGATTTGAACGAATTAA
This sequence comes from Cydia splendana, assembly GCF_910591565.1. Lineage (NCBI taxonomy): Eukaryota > Metazoa > Arthropoda > Insecta > Lepidoptera > Tortricidae > Cydia > Cydia splendana. The sequence continues at coordinate 457,854 of NC_085978.1, read as the reverse complement.
TATGTATCTTTTCAAGGTTGTACAGAGTAACCAAAAGGTCAGTTTAATCAAAACATACTTCTGTAAATCTTTAACTTTCCAGAAACAGTTTTTCCATTGACTGAAAGGGTATGGCGAGTTTACCTTAAAATATTTAAGATAAATCCTAAGCAAGTACGAATGAGACAATTACTTCTATATTTTGTGAATTGTGAAGAAACTTTCGGGAAATCCGTAAAAAATATTTGAAAATACGAATTCCTTGGTTGGTTACCTGGGAGGCCAGGCGCGGGAGGCGACCTGCGAGTCCAGTTTAGGGAAGTATCCTTCTTCGATTGGAGCCCGGAAATCCTTGTAGCGCTGCACTCTTTGAAGGTTGTTGCAGAGACGCTCAAAGTTGTATCTAGAAAAAAGGTAGAACCACCTTAATTAGAAATTACAAACCTAAACTCAAATTTTAGTTAGATAGACAGGGACACATTTTGAAGTCGAATGGTTTGCAAAATGGGACATACAGTAGGTATTTTTTAAGCTGGACTTATACGTCATATACAAATAAAGCATTAGTGACGGAGGCCTCCAGAGCCCAGGCCTGCGTTCGAAGCATGAACCGCCTGTTAGATTTTAGTTTGGCGACAATCTGCTGATGATCTATCAGCAGCCTCAAGAAGACCAGAAGGCAGAGGATGATGTGAAGGGTCAGGTACCAAATTATGCAAGACATACCTAGCGATGATCTGCTGATGCATGTAGTAGAATAATTCGCCTCTCCTGTCCTTGTTGACGATGTTTCTATCAGCAGCCTCGAAGGGGTAGACGAGGTGCCAGTGCCAGTGGTGGAGGTTGATGCCGATGTCCTCGCGGAAGTACGCCACGCGCTGCTCCGGCTCCGCATCAGCGGCCGTGTAGTGTTGTGGGATAACTACTGGCATCTGTAGGGATTTTGTACAATTATTTATTAGTCAAAGAGCGATAGCTCTTATTCAACATCTGTTCACATAAATTAGAATGTATCTACCAAGAGACTCTTACAGACAAGTAAAAAGCTTAAAAATGAACGTGTTCAAATCTTGATAACATGGACACGAAGTTTAATTTTGCCCAGTTTATGGGAGCGTAATATAGACAGAGATTTTACTAAGGTATCATAAGTAAATAATATACTTTTATACCTATATTAATAAATAACTTAAACAAGACTTGTATATATTATGATGCCTAAGCGACGATGATCTCATCTACAATTCATTTATTAATTAGGTAACTTACACCTTTATTTTATTTTTAACGTTGGGGAAATGCGTTTACGCATGCCACCTGGCCCGGGGGAACTAGGAGCGATGATGGACTAGCCAGTGGTAGGATTACCGTCTAAGAAGAACCCCATATACCCTGCATATACCTGCATGTTTGAAGACTAATTTAGAATTCCATCGTGTGAAATAGGCACGAATGGATTCACAGGTCTGGCTCATAAGGGGACTTTAGGTTCCCAATCTGCAGCGTTACGTACCCTGGAGCCATCCGGCACGACGGTGGTGGTCTCGCGAGCCTTACGGAACACCTTGGGGTCCACGAACTTGTCGGGGAACGTCTCCGCGAACGTGGGGATGTTCAGACCCTTGGTGTCAGGCCTGGAATACAACACAACTATGTTATCAATTACTCTTTAAATTATTTTAATAGTAATAGGTAAGGAAATAGGAGATTTGTAATTTCGTGCACGCCAATACTCATACGGTTCACTAATTCATTTAGATGAGACTTTTAATACAATTTACCCTTTACTCGAATTTGAAACTAAAGGTTGGTACTTGGTACATACTTAAGTAATAGTTCCTGAATGTATTTACCTGTGCAGTATGGCCACAGAGAGGCAGTAGTTGAACATGTACGGGTTGATGCGCAGCTGGCAGTACGAGCACACCGACTGCAAGTCGGACACGTCACGCATGTCTGAAGAGAGACAGATATTAAATTATAGAAGTTCAGAGAAGCGAGGGCTTTTGCTTAAAGCGTCAAAAAACATTTTTGCTGAATGACAGAGATGGCAGAAAGTGTCATAATAAAGGTAAATGTAACCCTTAAAACTCTTGAAAGGTGATCTAGTCGATGGGACGTAGGTACTTGTCGATGAGTTTCCCGTAAGCTAGCGGTGCGTGGGCACTAAGAGCGAGAACTGGTCGTTGTGGCAGCTGCATGCAGCGACAGTAAACGGGATTTACTCATGACGATATCGATCAGTTTGCCAGCGAGCTGGCGGTGCGCGGGCACGAACAGCGAGAACTGCTCGTTGTTGCAGCTGCATGCAGCGTCAGTAGACGGGACTTACTCATGAAGATGTTGATGAGTTTCCCCGCGAGCTGGCGGTGCGCGGGCACGAACAACGAGAACTGCTCGTTGTTGCAGCTGCATGCAGCGTCAGTAGACGGGACTTACTCATGAAGATGTTGATGAGTTTCCCCGCGAGCTGGCGGTGCGCGGGCACGAACAACGAGAACTGCTCGTTGTTGCAGCTGCATGCAGCGTCAGTAGACGGGACTTACTCATGAAGATGTTGATGAGTTTCCCCGCGAGCTGGCGGTGCGCGGGCACGAACAGCGAGAACTGCTCGTTGTTGCAGCTGCATGCAGCGTCAGTAGACGGGACTTACTCATGAAGATGTCCATGAGTTTCCCCGCGAGCTGGCGGTGCGCGGGCACGAACAGCGAGAACTGCTGGTTGTACGGCAGCTGCATGCAGCGTCAGTAGACGGGACTTCATGAAGATATCGATGAGTTTCCCCGCGAGCTGGCGGTGCGCGGGCACAAACAGCTAGAACTGCTCGTTGTTGCAGCTGCATGCAGCGTCAGTAGACCGGACTTACTCATGAAGATATCGATGAGTTTCCCCGCGAGCTGGCGGTGCGCGGGCACGAACAGCGAGAACTGGTCGTTGTATGCCAGCTGCATGGGCAGCGTCAGGTCCGGGAGCGCGATGTTGCGGACGGGGATGGAGCGCCTGGAGCCCGAGCCGAACTTGCTCTCTAGCTGAGTTGATGCGCTCTTGTATTTGTCCGGCTAGAAAAGAAAGTGTTGCACATTTATTGTAAGTAATTAAGGTACCATTGTACTAGTAATTTGTTGGTTGCTTGCTTTTATTTTGTACTTTTCTATTTTGTTTTTATTTGATGTCAATGGCATGTATGATGTTGTGGGTAATATGAATAATGAAATGATCTGTCTATTAACGACTCTTATGACCAAACATTTTATTGCCATGTTTTAGAAACACTCTGAATAAGAAAATAATTAGGGCGAGCGAAGCGAGCCCTATCACTAATCGACGACCTATGCATTCTTGTGGTACACTTTACGGAAAAACTACTGCACTGTTAGGTTTGAAATTTAACATAGTAATTTAAATTCATGTCTAGATGTGTTATCAAACATAAAAATATCATTTTTTAACCTAAAAAAATAAAATAAACTAATAACACTTTGTATTACTACTAGCGCCATCTGTTGGCAAAATGATGAATTAACATTCGTGCTAATGTTAATTATTTCTTTCTCTAACAGATGGCGTTAGTAATAAATTAATAAATATTGGACATTCTTATACAAATTGACTACTTAAGAAGACTTGTGTTGTGGGTATTCAGAGTATTCAGACAATACGATACCTATGTGGTGTTTTCAAGTTCAATAATGTCGATGGCGCTTACGCCATTAACAACGATGAATACCAAAGTGGGTACAATTTTGGATTCAACCCACCTCGCTTCACTTGGTTTGATTCCCATTTTAGCAATTAAGTTTTTGTGAATACCTACTAGAACAATCAATCTTGCTGTATATTTACTGCGGAGGTCAATTTACTCGTAAGTTTTGTGACGCTGACGATGTGATGATCAGTCATGTTGTGTTAGCAAACTTAAATCGGGTATTTTCAGTTCGAGATACAGTTTTGGCGCCATTCATTTATTACGTAAGACGATTTTGGGGTGGAGGGGGGTCGAACATATCTTATTTTTTCTTACAAGGGGGTGGGAGGGGGTTTTCATAGTTCTTAAGTAAGATCACAAAGATGCGATATTTTTTTTAATTTCTATGGAATTATGACTTATAAAATAATACTTCCACACTCTATGCTATCAAACACGGTGCAGAGTTAGCTTAAACGAGCTCAAGTACCTTTGTACAGGCACAAATAAACATTCATAAAAATATTTTTTGAAAATAAATTATATTGGTGGCTGGGCGGGGTCAGCCTATTCTTATTATTTCTTACATAGGGGAGGGAGGGGGTCAAAAGCTGGCAAAAATTGTCTTACGTAATTAATGAATGGCGCCTTTAGTGTTACTATTGCTTGGAACTGCTAAAATTATAAATAAAGATAAGCATAATTAATACAAACTTCAGTGACTTAGGGCCGATACAGACGGACTACAACCCGACTGCAACTTGTATGGGAACTGCACGCCAATCGAAACGTCGGCGTGCAGTTCAGCAAAATGACCGAGTACCCTGGCAGTACCTAGTGGAACTCAGGTTTGGTGTAACAAAGGCACATTATGGTTTGGTCATCCGACTCATCTTGATGAGCACTTAGGAGAGTAGTACCCAAGATAGAGCCGATGCCGAACCCTGGCAGTACCTAGTGGAGCTCGGGTTTGATGCAACATACATAGACACACGCTGTTTTGGATATCCGACTCGTCATGATGATCACTGGGTAGATCAGTACTTTCAGTACCCAAGATAGCTGATGCTGAACCCTGACAGTGCCTAATGGAGCTCGGGTTTTATACAACATAGGCACACGCTGTTTTGGTCATGCAACTCGTCTTGATGAGAACTTAGTAGAAAGTAGTACCCAAGATAAAGCTGATGCTGAACCCTGGCTGAACCTAGTGGAACTCGATCAGGTTTGATGCAACATAGACACACGCTATTTTGGACATCCGACTCGTCATGATGAGCACTTGGGAGAACAGTACCCAAGATAGAACTCATGCTGAACCCTGGCAGTACCTAGTGGAACTCAGGTTTGTTGCAACATAGGCACACGCTGTTTTGGCCATCCGACTCGTCTTGATGAGCACTTAGGAGATTAGTACCCAAGATAGAGCTGATGCTAAACCCTGGCTGTACCCAGTGGAACTCAGGTTTGATGCAACATAGGCACACGCTGTTTTGGTCATCTGACACGTCTTAATGAGAACTTGGAAGAGCAGTACCCAAGATAGAGCTGATGCTGGACCCTGGCTGTACCTAGTGGAACTGTGTGTGTTAGTTTATGTGCGAAGCAGCGTGATTACCGCCGGTAGGTGTCCAGACGGGATAGTTTTTCGATCAATTGTGTGGAGTGGACGCAAAAATAAATTCAAGAACATTGGCTCGCTGACCCAACATTATGTAGGAAAGCCAGTTGGGTTCCTTACAAAAAGTACTGGGCGACCGTGTAGGATGTAATGCACTTATGAAATTGTATATTACGTGTGGATGATATTGGCAATTTGATTTTGTCGTCTGGACACGTTTTTAAAGGACAAAGTAAAAGCTGTAACAGACAGGCGTACCGGACAGCAACCGGTTCGGTACGTTAAGGTAGAAAACCTCCGCGAGCCCTTACAAAGCTCTGCTTTTTGCTAGTTAGGTAAATCAGGCGTTACTTTGCTGAATTCCATTCTAAAAATGCACAAGTTCGTGTTATTTCTTGTTGTTTTAAAATGAGAGCTCTCACTTCGATTGTATGGAAGTAGCTTTCTCGCGGGGGGTTTTCGTAAGACTCTTAAATTTGAATACTCACATAGTAGTGTTCAGGCAGTTGGAAGACAGCATTGTCGTCGCCCTTCTGCATGAAGCAGGGCTCCGTGGGCCGGTCGAAGAACAGCAGCAGATCCTGCTTGTTGCCGCTCATGGTGCTGTCAAAAAGAACAAAATTAATAAGAGTTGGCAGTTTTTGTAGAGACTAGCGACATCTAGCGATGAGTAGCGGAACTTTTGAAACTAAAACATGGAAAAACTCATAGATTTAAATCAACTTAAACAACTGTGTTAGTATTTCAACTAATATTTAAACAAACTAAATTAATAACATCTATTATTACAATGTTGTTTGGTATGCAAAATTATACTTTATAATCAGAAAAAAATGTTTTTTATAAACCTCAAGTTAGAAACTACAGAAAATTGTTAGCTAAAAACACTAGAGGGATATCTCCATAAATTGTCTCATGTAATATTTGCAAACAAACAAAAATTGTAATTAGAGTTAAGCAATAAATTCAAAAAACTCACCCGTTTTGATCGGTAAAATAATTAAAATGAAGAAAATACGTGCCGTTTACAGAACCTGTTTTCAGCCGTTATTCCACGGCCAAATGGTACCGACTGTATAGAGACCACCATTTTATACCACTGGCACAACCGTGTGCACACCATATACTAGCAAAATGACCACAAAGTAGCAAGTGCAAATGCAAAATTACACATGCAGCTCAGCGTGGCGCTAGTACCTATGCTTTCTGTATAACTTTGTATTTCTCAATATTAGTACCTAATTTGCCCACATACAAAAATAAGATGGTAACCGCACATGTTATACAAAGTTATTAATGCAGCTGATGATGGCGCTGCAATCTATGCTGTCTAGGAATTCGTATGGCGTAATGTTAGCTTGATAACTATTCCCACGCAAAATTAAAGTGGTACTTGTATGGGAGACTGTGGTTTATTTTATCAACATGGTTGGATGATAATTGATTATGCATTTAGGTAGTTGTCCTATTTTACTTTTTTTTCAATATATATTTACTATTTCTTACCCACGGTGTTTTTTTTATATCCGTAACTTCAGGGTATGTATGTATGTGCTTGGTATGTGCTATCAATATCGCTGCCAACTTAGCTTGGTCATGGCTTGGTCTAACTATAAATACCTAGTTATTTATTGGTATATAATGGTAGTGTGTAGTACTTTAGAATACTTCCTGTTTGAAAGTCGTTTAAAAAGTCTAAAATGCATGTTTACAAGGGTTTGCCTGCTGCTTTAATTTTGTAATTTTGCTGCAAATGCGATTTACCTAGTATAGGTATTGTACTCGATTCCTCGTTTGCTGACTTGAAGTGTGCAATTTGCAGTTCATCAGATTTAAGTAGTTACGTACGTACATGCACATTGTTGCACAAAAAATGTACGTACCTATAGTATTTTGAGTGTAGTAGTAGTAGTAGTAGTGCACAAGACAGCATACCCAGAACCACAAGTCCAAAAAAATGTACGACTACTAAGCGTTATCAGCAAATCAAACGGTTTAGGGCCGATATGCCGATACAGACTGCAACCCGACTGCAATTTGTATGTGACTGCACGCCAACTGCAACGTCGGCGTGCAGTTCCCAAACAAGTTGCAGTCCGTCTGGACCGGGCCTTAGTAATTAGAATTGAATTTATGGAAGAGGGAACCCTAGGACTTAGTTCGACATTTTAGCATTAGCACTAGGTTTTAGCCATGCCCTAACCCAATTTCAATTCTAGACGCCCAATTCCTAGTTTTGCCTTAATAATGCCCTACGTCTTTTTGCTCAAAATAAAACATGCTATGTGGTTTGTAAGAAAGTTTAATAATAGAAGTAGTGAAAATATCTCCAGTGAATGTATCAACAAAGAAAGTAAACAATAGATTTAGTTAGGTACTAACATATGACTTTCACACTAAAGTCTAGGAATAATTAACTAAAATTTCTTTAATATAAATATACACTAGAAGTGAATGTTTACCACAAGTCAATATTGATTCTTAAGTTAAGCTAAACACAGTACATTTACACAGTGCCTCGCGGGGTGATGGAGCCCGACCGGCGGCCCATACAAGCTCTCACACATACACTCAGGCCTGCGCGCTTCGCCTCGCTAACTAATGACATGCACCCGATGGTAGGAATGTAAGCGACCCCCGCTGTCCCAGTGGACCCCGAGGCGAGGCACGACGGCCCGGTAATACTGCATCCTAACAACAAAAAATTTAGAGCGAAGTGTGCAGAGGGGGTTTAACCACTCTTAAACAGGAGAATGGCGACCTGGCCGAGGTAGAAGTAGATGAAGTGGCGGGTTTCGTGCGTCACGTACGAGCCGAAGTTGCGCCCGACGATGCAGTGCCACGTTGGGTTGTATTTCTTGTCGAATTCCTTCTTGATGAATGCAGCAATATCCTGGAATCAGAAAAAAAGTTTAATTGGAGAACACAGGAAGATAAAACATTTTCGAGCTAAATAGGTATCACATTGGTTCTCAATACAGATTAATTTATAGCAGTAGGTAAACTGAGGGGTCAGTTTCAATCAATATGAAGTTATTTATTGTGCATCCACACCGCAGTTGTTATTGTGGAGCAACACCATTACCTAATGTTACTATGTTGCACAGTGTTGGTCCACAAATGTTAACTGCAGTATGGATGAACTTTTATGCTTGGAAATTGTTCTGAAAAAATAATCAAAATAATTTTTACAATTTAAACCACTAGGGTTAATCATGATAAATACCAAAAAATCAGAATCATTAATTAATTTTCACATGAGAACCTCCAACCACTAACCACAAACAAGGAAACTTGTTATCTGTGGGAACAATTGAAATATAGGTACCTTTTCAATGTTGAACTTTTCAAGCGCTTGCGTCGCACAGTCCACAGCATCCTGCTGCATCTCCTCGCTCATGTCAGCATTCTTGATCACCGCCTTGCGGTCGCACATCTTGTCAGTTGTATGTCTGGAAAGTTCCAAAACTTTAAATCTCACTTGTCGCACTACACTAAGTCTTGCACTGGTAATCCGGGGTGAAAATTAAAGTTTGTTTTTTATTAATCAGGCAAGCAGCGGCTGATGTCTGTATCGCGCGCGCTCTGAGGATGTTCTGAGAAAATCAGGTGTGCAGCCCAGGTAAGTGCTCATTCATGACCTTGCCCTTTAGTTACGGTACATTTACACGAGGCCACTTGGCGAGTTCTAAGACGTTATTGGCGTGTCAATACTGGCAATCCAATATATTGACGTGAGTTTGATGGATTGTCTCATTCACATGCAACTATGATCGCTGGTGAAATCGCTCGCCAAATTGCCTAGTGTAAACGCGCCATTACGAGATCACTGGAACTTAGGAGAGAAATAAATAGGATTATCTATTTCAAACGCGTGGATGGACATTGTCAATAGACCTGGAGCAAAGGTTATCGCCTACCCTTCTAACATTCAATCAATACATTTTCCACACGAGTACAGGACTGTTTATGTTCAATAACAGCTATAAATAACTTTTAACTAAAGGTCAGGCGCGAAACCCGGGACTCTGGATCCAGCGCGCCTTTTACGAAATATGTCAAGTACGCGCGCCGAATAACTTCCAAATACGACACATATTTGCGAACCTTCGCTTTCGCTTCTAATCAAATTACCTGTACTGGGTCTCTGACTCGGCCTTAGGTGGTTTTCTTGTGCTAATTCGAACGGAAGCACTAGCAGTAAGACCCGTCATCAATAAGAAAACGCGAAAATTGCCACCGCTCAGCTAATTCGCTAACATGTTACTCGGCATTATACGAAAAAGATAATGAAAAACTGCGACGTAAAAAGATATTTCTATGGAAACATGACAATTAAATCAATAAAGCGACTTTATTGCACCTTTTTTGCGAACGTAGGTGAAAACATGTTCATCCGCATTCAGACTTTCATGCACCATTTTGTGAATACGGCAAACTACACGTAAATCTCACAATTAACGAATCACTAATCCATTGTTAAGCTAAATAAATGATAAAAATAATGAATTACTTACATTTGCTTCGGAAAAACGATTGAAATATCACGCAAAGATTTTGGTACCGGAGATTCTATGCCTACTCTCTAGAGGATTCTTTCACAGGCTTCTTTCAGCAAAGATCTCTTGTGGTGTGCGGCAGAGGGCGTTCTAAATTCAAAGACAATTCGAAATATTAAAAATGGTTGCGTTCTTTTCTCACGGTTTTTCAACTTTGTTACCGGCTAGTACTAAAGTTTTATTGTAAAGAAGTGTATAAACATATGCGATATAATATAATTACTTAACAAAGCATTTTTATAAGTCTTTTAGTCAAAACAAGTTAAGTAAAAATAAACTATGTTACAAGTTTATTAAGTTGGATTCAATGATTTCTGATCAAACCTCTTTTGAACCATAGACATTAGGACGAAAACAAACATTTCCCTTTCCTCTGGAAATAACTCATTGACGCCATCTTGATTTGTCAAATTTGCCGATCAAGCCGCAATAGCGTTACGCCGGAAAGTTTATATAAATTAATTCGTTATTTGGTGCAGAAATCTTAATTAAAAAGCCATAATCATGTCCGGTGGAAGCGGCGGCAATAGAAATGAGTGCAGAATATACGTCGGAAACCTACCCCCGGACATAAGGACAAAGGACATTCAAGATCTCTTTTACAAATTCGGCAAAGTTACATTCGTTGATTTGAAAAACAGAAAAGGTCCTCCATTCGCATTCGTGGAATTCGAAGATCCGAGGTAAGTCCTGCTATATTTAGCTCGTGTCAGTTGGTGAAATTGTTTGTGTCCCACATATTTGAAGCCCGCAACTTGACAGCCATAATTATGTAGGTATCAAGCATAGCATACCTATTGTCGTACATAGGTATTAAGTTTATTACTATAGGTATTATGGATTATTTATTCATACGTCACTACTGTAATAACGCCAGCTCCAAGGGTAAACAAATTACTATCATTATCCGTATTTAAATCAGTGTAATTATCATTATTATCGTTTCACCAAGTTTCGGGGCCTCGTAATGGTAGTTTACACTTCGCCACCTAATTGAAATGCTAATGTAATGGTTGCAAATGATTCAGTCGGGTTTTGCACCTACAGGCATCGCTAATAACTTTTTACTGTACAGTCAAGTTCATAAATATGTATACATTTTTCCACCTTATTGCAATGGATTAAGGTGAAGATATGTATACATGTTTATGAACTAGACTAGGATTTCAATATTTACAAATCTTTTTTTACTGATGCTGATCAATAGGGTGTCATAAAGATTCAATGAGAAATCAACCTTATTGGCAGGCAATGATACCCTTCAGAAAAATCATCAAATTGTGTACCGAAGAATAATATTGAAATAATGATAAGCTTTTTATATTCATGTGGTAATAAAATGGTATTAAAACAGTAAAGCATAAAATACTTAACCACTTAGCATTAACAGTGTTTCATAACTTATTTGCTATTAAAATGCTAGGTAAAACAACCTTGGAGCATGGAAATCAACTAGCAATACTGTTTTTCACTTGTCTTTTAGTATTAGAAATTAAAATACCTACAAACAGCAACATTCCTAACCATACATCGGTGGACCTTATTGCAAAAGGCATAAGGTCCACCGATGCATTAGGCCAGTGCCATAGAGTTCATTTTTACATAATTTCTAGGTTAATAAGCAAATAATACTGAACTTATTAGGTTTGGTGTTGACTGTTGATTAACAACGCTCGTGTAAATGTAATTACATAGTTATATCAGTACATTTGCGGCTGTTGATAGCATTTTGCTGATAATGGCTCTGTTATTTGTAATTCGTGTCACATCAAAGTGGTTACTTTGTATGAGGAAAATATGTGAAGATAATGTACTAAATTACTTTTCATGTTTTATTATAATACTTTTTTTTCCTTTGCATAATTGAATAGATTTGTGTTGTTAGGAACCCTAGACGTAAGACTTACGGTAATAAAAAAACTTAATTAGTTTGTCAGTCTGGTTCCTATGTAGGTATATATTAATCACTTGTTGCTATGATGTAGGTATGTTTGTTGAATAAGTAAGTAAATAAGTTTGTTGTCTAGACCTGGGTATATCCATTTATTATAGAATTTTTCAAATTGGAAGGGTATGCTGAAAGGTGTAATCTCCATACAATTTATAACCTAAAAATGCCAAATGTTGCAAAATTGTATCTAATTGACATCTATCAGCGTACCCTTCCCCAGTTTGAAAAATACTATGATGAGTTTGCACATTTTATTAGAATATAATTATTATAACATATGTGTTTTAGCATCCAATTAACTACTAGCTATTTATTAATTATAATTATCGTCGAGTTAATAAAATAAGAAATAGTCGATCAATACATTTGCATCATAGCACTTTCTAAGGAGGGTCCTACTCCTACAAATGGTCGGCAACATTGAACAGTGAACCTGTACATGGCACAGGGACGCGGAGGACGCGGTGCGCGCGCGCGACGGGTACGACTACGACGGGTACCGGCTGCGCGTGGAGTTCCCGCGCGGCGGCGGCGGCGGCCGCGGGCCGCGCGGCCAGGGGGCCGAGCGCGCGCCGCGCGGCGCCGGCCGCGGCCCGCCCGCGCGCCGCTCCGAGTACCGCGTGCTCGTCACCGGCCTGCCGCCCTCGGGCTCGTGGCAGGTAAGCTACGCTACGACGGGTACCGGCTGCGCGTGGAGTTCCCGCGCGGCGGCGGCGGCGGCCGCGGGCCGCGCGGCCAGGGGGCCGAGCGCGCGCCGCGCGGCGCCGGCCGCGGCCCGCCCGCGCGCCGCTCCGAGTACCGCGTGCTCGTCACCGGCCTGCCGCCCTCGGGCTCGTGGCAGGTAAGCTACGCTACGACGGGTACCGGCTGCGCGTGGAGTTCCCGCGCGGCGGCGGCGGCGGCCGCGGGCCGCGCGGCCAGGGGGCCGAGCGCGCGCCGCGCGGCGCCGGCCGCGGCCCGCCCGCGCGCCGCTCCGAGTACCGCGTGCTCGTCACCGGCCTGCCGCCCTCGGGCTCGTGGCAGGTAAGCTACGCTACGACGGGTACCGGCTGCGCGTGGAGTTCCCGCGCGGCGGCGGCGGCGGCCGCGGGCCGCGCGGCCAGGGGGCCGAGCGCGCGCCGCGCGGCGCCGGCCGCGGCCCGCCCGCGCGCCGCTCCGAGTACCGCGTGCTCGTCACCGGCCTGCCGCCCTCGGGCTCGTGGCAGGTAAGCTACGCTACGACGGGTACCGGCTGCGCGTGGAGTTCCCGCGCGGCGGCGGCGGCGGCCGCGGGCCGCGCGGCCAGGGGGCCGAGCGCGCGCCGCGCGGCGCCGGCCGCGGCCCGCCCGCGCGCCGCTCCGAGTACCGCGTGCTCGTCACCGGCCTGCCGCCCTCGGGCTCGTGGCAGGTACTCATTCATTACAGAGACGCCACCTCTTCTGTCTGCCGCGGAGCTCTTCCCGCTGAGTGTCGTGGCCGGATCATAGAATTTAATCATTTCATGATATGGTTAGGTTAGGTTTGACTTTTCCATTTTACGGCCCTGGTCAAACGATTGTTTCATGAAATAATCAATTTGTAAGATCAGGGACCGATTGCATAACAAACTACAACTAATATTACAAGCGGAACTCCTTATTTAATAAGTGAAATTAGAAAAAGAGTTCCGCTTGTAATATTAGTTGTAGTTTGTTATGCAATCGGCCCCTGATCTATGACTTATACACTCAGTCATTACACAGAGAGGTCAGCTAGTCTGATGATGGATTGGATACCACGAGTTACCATATTGATGTTGTCACTAAACTTTGGCAGTGCTAATTAAACACAATTTTAGTTACAATAGAAGTGGCTACCAAAATTATGCTTTCTTAAACTGAATCTACTATATATAACAAAGCCACTCACAAACTTAATTGTATCAAAATTGCTGACTTCGTCTATTAAAGCTAAACTTCTGTGTTAGGATCTGAAAGACCACATGCGCGAGGCCGGCGACGTGTGCTTCGCGGACACGTTTAAAGATGGCACCGGTGTGGTGGAGTTTTTGCGCCACGAGGATATGAAGTATGCTGTGAAGAAGTTGGACGATTCGAGGTTTAGAAGCCATGAGGCGAGTATCTTTGTTAATTAACTTCAACAAATACTAATAAAAAACTTCATAAAATATATTTTATAATGAATGGTCAATGTAAAAGTGATTGATTGAGTTAGTACTTGATTAATTTGCATTTGCACCAAGCAGAGCTGTATATTGGTGTTATTGTGTTTCTATAAATATAAAAAAAAAAACTATTGTTTTAGGGCGAGGTTTCGTATATTCGAGTGAAGGAAGACTACGGCGGCGGGGGCGCCGACCGTTACAGTGGTGATCGCGACAGGTATGTGTCGCTAAAGCTCGTACAGATACATTCTAAGGTATTTGTATGAATATAGTGTAGTCATTTTTGACTTTTAAGAGGTAACGTATGTATATTCTTTTCATATATTTGCCTCGGTAGGTTTTAAGGCAGCACGTTATTCCTCAGGTCGCGGTCGTACTCGCCGCGGCGGCGCGGCTCGCCCACGTACTCGCCGGTGCGGCGCTCGTACTCGCGCTCGCGCAGCCGCTCGCCGCCGCCGCGCGCCTCGCGGGACCGCTCGCCGGCGCCCCGGGAGCGCGACCGCGACTACTGAACACTCGCCACCCCCAGGTCGGTCCTACATTTAAATCCTACATACTAAAATGACAGTATGATTGAATATTTTCTTTACCCGGGCGAGCTTATGTCCCGATTTTATACTAAAATAGGCGAGTCTTCACAGAACGACCCACCTCCCGAGGAAATTTTTGTCCGAAGCGGCTCGGTCGCTGGAGACGTGCCTCGCAACTCGCAATAGGGCTGAGACGCATCTACACAGACCGAGCCGACTAGTTCTGTGTGGACCCGACTAATGATAATGAATGAATCGGTTCGACAGATTGAAACGCTCCATCTGGAATAGCAAACACACTTTAACCACTGTATGTTAACACTTACAATAAGCATTACACTGTTTGCGAGATCGAGGACACAAACAGCTAAGTACCTATACAGAGACCTCAAAGTTTCAATGACACAAAAATGAAGTGTAAGATTATCACTGATAACAGCACAATTCAAAATAAACATTTCATGTAGTTACCCTTTGCTTCACATCAGTCATATCCCCTAGTCATAGTCCCTATTTGACATGTTTCTAATAGAACAAAACTAATTTTAACATTTCTTGTATATACCAGTTAATTACTTATCATTAATTATCACTTGAATTATTTCCTTTTCTGTTCTGCACTTTTAAGAAAATATCCATTAACATAGTACTGTAGTTTCAAAATCCATTTGAATACCGTACCTAATGTAGCTTGTAGCTCATGCTCATATCATGTAGTAAAACCCCTATTTAGCTACAATTCTTTATCCTCGTAACAAAGTCTTATCTTTTCTTGAGTAACCTAGATGCATAAGTGAAACTCACAAATTATTAAAAAATTATTAAACAAAAATCAACCTTATTTGTGTACTAATATGGTTCACTATGGCTATGATCTTGTGGTGGTAATTAGTGAATTTTGCTTGTCACCTGACCACTCATAAAAAAAAACTCATGTACCATTTTACCAAAACAAATAGTGTTTTCTTTTGACTGCTTTTATATAACCATATCTGTGTGAATAGAAGCTGGGACCTGTTTCCTATAAAACAACCGAGCCGATAACATTAGGACTTGAAAAAGTTGTAATTTTATCATAGTGGTGTTTTGTACGGAACAGGTGCCTGACCCTTGTTGATGTGTGTCGACAGCGGCGGCGGCGGTGGCGGCGCGGCGCGGCGACTAGCATAAGTTTACCTTAATGTATAGCGACTTGCCTCCTGACACGACAAACATATTTTACATGTAGACTGTTACACCAAGACTTATTTGGTAAACTGTGTATTAGATTTGAGGAATGACCGACAAAAAATAGCATTTCAAATTTTGTCCTTTTTTTCTAGAGATTGGTGATATTTTAGAATAGAAAACAAAGCTAATTTTAAAAATGAAATTGTTGATATAATATATTGTAGTCAGGAGGTATCTCGCGCGATATGACGATTTGTATGACTAAAAGCGTTTTCTTTTGTTTCATCCACTGTGGATTGGATTGGCTCGGAGTTGCTTGCTGGATGAGGGCGTAGGATCGCGGATAGGATGCACTCTGCGCGGATCTTTGGATTTTTGGATCGTACCGAAGGATATCGGATCTTTGGATTTTTTGGATCGTACCGAAGGATCGGATCTAGGATTTTTTGGATCGGACCGAAGGATCGGATCTCGGGATTTTTGGATCGTTGCAAAGGATTTTTGGATCTCGGACTTGCTTAAAAACTTTCGGATTGTGCGCCGGATCGGATCGGATTGGACCGGACCAGGATCACGGATCTTTGGGTATGATTTTGAAATTTTTGCAAATAATTCTTTCTGTTGAGTGCACGCGGGCCGCGCGGGCGAGGGACCCAATGTTGCACCGACGTGTCTTACCTCTAATGGCTCAAACACACTTGGATTCACCAAATAGTGAATTCAAGCTATTTGAGCCATTAGAATTAATGAACGTTTTTGCAACTCGGCAGCAACCTCCATTATGTAACTTTGATTATAAGGCGAGACCAGCAAAGCTTGTATGTAATACACAACTCTGCGAGTCTGCCTTTCTACTAAACATGATAATCCTTCAAATATTACATTCATGAATTAATAATTACTATTGTCATTATAAATAATCATTAAAAACTAATTTGAGTTCATTGTGATGCTTATGAATTTTTTAACGTACGTTAAAACGGTCATTTCGTATTTGGTGTTTTTAAGTACAATTATGTGTACCAATGAATTAAGGATATTTAATAAGTTTTAGTTATCCTTGCCGGCGTCACTCCAAAATATATTGATTTAAATTATGTGTATAGTCAGTGTCATGTAGCTGATCTATTTGTATTTACTTTCACTAATTCAAAGCTATTTTGACACTTGAGTATTAGTCGCGATAAGTTAAAATAAGGAACTTAAGATTACGGTTTTATTTTGGGTGGGCGGAATGTTCAGTTTTCGCTTTTTAAGGATTTTGATTAAGTCAAAGTTAAAAAATATTGGTTTTGCTATATACTTAAGTTATTACTTATTGCGGCTTTAGATGTATTAGGGATAATTGAGACGCATTCCAAACAGTGTTTGTACTGTAAATTGTTTGAATTGGTACTATTGGTGGTATTTGTTTTGGAGCGGCGCCGGCGCGAGCACCGACTCGCGGCGACTACACGGATGTTATTATGGGATTTTAAACGATTACATTTTTGTCATTATATCCACATATAGACGCACCACACGAATTGACTTTATCCTAAATTCAGAACCTGAATTTTTATGATCACATTGTCTATGACACCTGTTTATGGAAATATTTCTATGACAGAATAAGTGTGTGGTGCGGCTAACAAACATTTTTTTTAATATATAGCCTAACTAGTGGTTGAACATGATAATTAACATAGTCAAAAGGATAGCTCGCAATTATTGAAGCATAACTAACACATTTTGGAACATCACCTTTTGATGTCAATCGCTCAATGACCCAATTCTCAGCTCGATCGAGGCAAACATTGGCCCTTATAACTGGGTCAGTGCCCTGATACAATGTTATATTACAGATTCCTCTCGCATGAGCTGTTATAGTCATTGTTATTTTTATTAGGCTCAATCGATTATAAAGTGTCAATACTAAATCGATCTGAGGTCATGATACAAAGTTAGCGCCTTGGCCTTTTTGAGCCGCGGCCAAGAATCATTTCCTTGGCGCCTCTTGGGCGACAACTCGGCTATTATGACCGTGTCGGGACTAATTGACGAGTATATTCGTAGCACAATCGATATTCGAGGTTAAATATACGAATTTGCTATGAAAATATAGTTCAACAAGATTCGCTTTCAACGAGACATCGTAAAATCTTGAACTTTTCCGTTACAAAAAAAATTGAATTTGCATATCAGACGTATCAGTATTTTTCATATATAAATTATTTCATCATAAATTATCTCCAAATATGAGTCGAGCTTTTGGGTCAATAGGTTAGTGGTATATTGCTAATAAAATTTTGGTGTGGTAGAAAGTAGCTCACAAGTCACCCATCTACACTCAAATTTAAATAGGCTAGTTTTATAGGGTTAGAATAAGTAAATTATTGTATAGTAAAATATTAGCAGAACTTTAATTTTTTGTTTGACATCTGATCGGCCTGACTATAACTATGAATATTGTTAAAATCCCGTGTACCATCCTTGTATCGCTTACCCTCGCCCTTCGCGATTCCCTAACACTTGCTTTTCGATGTTTATACACCCGTAGGCTTAGCACAAGTGCGCACTAACTTGCGCGCGAGATAGACTACCCGATTTTCTAAAATGTATTCATTGGGATGATGACACATGATTTTTATAACATTTAGTTAAATCAATTGAAAAAGAGCCATCACAATAAATTGGACACGAAAAAAAAAATTAACAAAAACATACAAAACCACAAAGTTTCCATTTTTAGGTTTTATTTTTATATTTCTAAAGTGATAAAAATGTTCCTTATATTGAAAAATACATTGCATAGCAACTATACATAAACGCAATATTTTACCCTCAATCATAGCATAGTAGCAATTCTTGTTTTCTATACTTCAAGACGGCGTCTACTCAAGCGTGACGTCACTTCAGAGTACCGTTTCAATCATCTAGCCTTTTAATAATGGACGGGTAGTCTATCTCTTGCGCGATACTGCCGCGGCGCACTCGTGCTAGCCCTATAGGCTCCGGAGCGATCGCTTCCCGCCCTAGTAGCTAACTAGCATGCTACGCCGAGTGTGTGACTGGTCTTTACTCTGAGCAAGCGGGAGGTATGTTAGACGGCCGAGCGCTAGGCGAGGTCTAAATATCACAAATGTATATGTACTTGTAATTTAGGTTCTGCATTCCATGCCGACAGTTTGATGGACTCAATAAATTCCTTTTAAAAATTGGTTGTTTTATTTGTATCAAACCTTAACCTTTTCGACGCCGTGTCAAACACAAAAAGTGACAGAAACTGTCACTCGGACGCCACGACACCAAAATGTCAAAACTGAAATTGAACTTTATGCATATGCACGTAGGTCTGTGGTGCTCTGTGGTCTGTGACGGATTAATCGGTCTTTGGCGTTGGACCTACGGTGCGGATATATCGGTCATTGGCGTCCAAAAGGTTAATACAGGGAATACTTACAGTAACATTAGGCAGCTATCCAAATGGTGATAGCATGCATATTTATATACTATATAGCATAATTATTTTAATTGCCGCCTCCCAATACTATTTATAATTTCACTTCTATCATTTGCATACAATTTTGGTTTAGTCAGATCTGCCATCATTGTTTGTAAATCCAAAAGTAACTGAATAAGTATCCAGAATAAGATGAAACAACCACCATGGAGAGAACCATTTTGAAAATAAAAGTAGGTAGTTTATTTTATTCTCAAAAATTGTAACGTGAACACCATCATACAACGGAAACGTCAGTTCTCTTTCATTCTAATACCTACCGTAGTTTCATATGTCCATAATATAAGGACATATCCAAAAATGCACTTATTTACACTTATACCTAATCTAATGAATTGAATAATAAATATTTGAATATCAAATCAATACAATAGTATGGTCATGTAAGAAAGTGGTTTGGGTAAGTTTCAACTTTAAACCGTTATTTGATCCTCTTTCTTGCCGTTCACGGGTCAAATAAGTTCCCTTGTTAGATCTTGAATCCCGAATGTATAGCGGTGACGCCGAAGGTGAGGTTTTCATAGGTGACCTGCCTGAAGCCCGCGTCCTCGATCATGGACTTGAACTTCTCCTGAAATTATTTATATCATGAGGTAACTAAGGGCCCTATCACACTGGCTATTTGCGAGCTAGTTGAAAAGCGCGCAACGATTTCGCTGCGTAGAAAGATAAAGATTGGGATTCTTTGAAAATACGTTGCGCGCTCGCAAATCGCCAGTGTGATAGGGCCCTAACTGATTTACGGACCCCAGGCCTAAAAACGAAAATACGACCAACGATCGATCGATATTATCAAAATAAAAATTATAAAATGGCCGACCGTAGACAGGTCATCCGTTGCCGGGCGTCAGACCGTCAACATCTCCTGAAGATGCCTCGTAGAGAGGCGAAACAAGTGTCGACTATTGTATTATTCTTATTGTTCTTTTGGTGGTGGTTTGTTATATTTATTTGCGTATTTATTTTTGCGGTGGGAGGGTGGGAACATTAATTGCATGTAAAAATACGCAAGTAAGTAGGTAAAACGGGTTAGCAATGATTGACTAGCACGTTATCTTTTCGCGGATTAGCAAAGTAATATTTTGGTTCTAATTAATATGGATTTCCGCAAAGTAACTCCTGATTCTATTCCCTAAATAAAAATTACAAATCTTACGATGGATGCTGTCTGCCTGTAAGTAAGTTATTTACAAAATAACCTGTGCCGGAGGTACTGCTCTTCCATATCTACAATGCTTTTTTTTATTCATTTAATTATTGTTTACTGTAAAGGTCATCCGATATAGGATCGGACAATGTGAAAGCGCTGTTAGGCTTAGGTCGTAGTGTTCAAGTTGAAGAGAACTGACCTGATTAGGGAACTGGCGGATGCTCTCGACTAGATACTGGTAGGGCTTCCACTGGCCCGCTATGAGCTGCCCCAGCACTGGGATCACTTGGAACGAGTATTGGTCGTACGCCCTGAAATAATAGTTGGTAAATTATTAGTGCTGAATAGAAATGACCGGCCAAGTGCGAGTCGGACTCGCGCACGAAGGGGCTATTCATAAATTACGTCATTTCAAATTAGGGGGGGGGGGGGGGGCTCTGGACATCGGATGATGGTAGCATGACGGAGGAAACGGTCATTCGAAGCATGATTTTAGGAGGGGGGGGGTCAAAAATCGTCAAAAAACGATGACGTAATTTATGGACCCCCAAGGGTTCCGTACCATTACGCAAAAAACGGCAATAAAATCACGTTTGTTTGTTTTGTTTAGTATTTGTTATAGCGGCAACAGATATACATCATCTGTGAAAATTTCAACTATCACAGTTCATGAGATACAGCCTGGTGACAGACAGACGTACGGACAGCGGAATCTTAGTAATAGGGTCCAGTTTTTACCCTTTGGGTACGGAACCCTAAAAATGAATCCGAACATTGCAAGAAGGTATGTCACTTGCAATAATATGTTACAACGTAGGTCGCGTAAATAATGACATGATCTTATTTGTAGCGCAATTACAGAGCATATTATTGCAGGGTGATTGCACAGTCGAGGAATTTGATTGGATCTACCTAGTGAATAAAAAAAATCTACCTTGGATCTATAGAGAATGAATAAAGGCATGTTTACACTAATAATTTTGCTGACTGTACGTCGATAGCTAGAGACTTGCAGATGTAGTGCATAATTATTTTCCATCGTATTTTCACGGAAACGTAACATCGTGCCTTGCTATTTCAGTCAGTCTCGGTACAAAAAGTGCTGAGGTTGACTGAAGTAGCATGACAAATACGAACGTTTCCGAGAAAATACGATGGAAAACAATTATGCACTACACCACCACCACCATCTGTACCACTGTAAAGTCTCGTTGGGCAGATGGCTGAACTCGAGACACATGAAGCGGCCGCCGGGCGCCAGCACGCGGTACGCCTCCTCTAGCACCTGGAACGAGACAATTTTGGTTACGTCGCGACATCTACTATCGAGTAGCAGTACTAATAAGTTCGCTTCTTGACGACTACGAAAATAATAGGCGTTTTGGTAAGAAAACTGATGAATGGAGCGAGCACTCCACTGCTTACATTGCTTACTTTTTAGGGTTCCGTAACTCAAAAGGAAAAAACGGAACCCTTATAGGATCACTCGTGCGTCTGTCTGTCCGTCCGTCTGTCACAGCCTATTTGCTCAAAAACTACTGGACCAATGAAGTTGAAATTTGGTACACATATGAAAGTCTGTGACCCAAAGACGGACATGTAATAAAAACAAATGAATTTTAAGCATAGGGGGCACTTTTAGGGGGAATATGAGAAAATTAAAAAATAAAGTTTTGCAAACCATATCGTGTAACATATTAAATGAAAGGGCTTATTTTGAAGATCTCAAATATATTTTTTCTATAATTTTATATGAAATAGTTTAGAAATTAAGAAAATAGGCAAAAAATAACCATTCCCCCCCTCCCCTCCCTTAATTCCGATACTACTGGGTCTAAAATTATGAAAAAAAATACACATAATAGTTCTTTACCTCTAGATGACAGGAAAACCTAATAGAAATCTACCGTCAAGCGTGAGTCGGACTTAAGAAGAAGAACGCGGTTGGGCTGTTTTAGGGACACAGCCGTAATGGTTTACGTGAAACGTGGTGTGGACAGCCTTTGCGAAGGCCGAAGGCCGAGCTACGCGTAGGGCCGAAGGCCCGAAGCGTCCCCCAGAGAACTTTTGAAACGCACGGCCGAAGGCCGAGTTGCGGAAAATTAGTGCTTAAACACCGAAAAAATATAGTACAAGTGTCTGAATGCGCAGGTCGAAGGCCCTGAAGGCCCGGAGCCTCTGACATGTGCATGCTTCCTGCAAAGGAGATCGTCGATTTTGTTCTATCTTTTGCTAAGCGATACCTATAGATTACTGGAAAAACGTAGTCTGCAATTAAGCGTGAACCGGACTTAAGAATAAGAATTGCGGATAAGCTCTATCAGGGCCACAACCGCAATTGTTTACGTGAAACGTGGTGTGGACAGCTAGTGCGAAGGTCGAAGGCCAAGCTCTGCGTTGGGCCGAAAGCCTGGAGCATCCGAGAGAGGTGCGCCTCCACGTAAGGTTGAAGGATGAGCTGTAGTGTAGGAGGTTAAGTGCTCAAACAGAACAAATAATTGGTGTAAGTACGAGTAGCTAAATGAGAAGGCTGTAGTGCCGTATATCAGAGGGTCTACCGCGAACACCGAAGTTCGCAAATTGCGGAGATTTCTCTTTTACTCCAATGAAACCGTAATTAGAGTGACAGAGAGAAATGCCAGCAATTTGCGAACTTCGATTTTCGCGGTTATAGCCCTGTTATCTTGAAATAACAGAGATACGCCTAACCAATGCAAAAAAATGTAGGCACTATGATTAACCCAATACTTGAACAAAATTTAATGCGTAACTATCCTTTGATAGCTCAGTTAAAAAACACGGAAAAGCCGGGGCGTGCCCCAAGCCAGCCGTGTGTGGAACAATTGAATGTACTTAAGAACTTCGCTTTGCTCACTCGTTCGAAAATGTGTGCAGTACGGAACCCTTGGGACGCGAGTTCGACTCGCACTTGACCGTTTTTTTTTCTCTATGTTTATATGAAACGAGTCAGCACATCAACAATTTGGGTATTTTGTTGTTACTGTACCTTATCAATATGTGTGCAGTTGCGGATGCCGAAGGCGATGGTGTAAGCGGTGTAGCTGTCGTCAGCGTGGGGTAACTTCTCTGCATCTCCGCACACCCAGTCAATGTCCACTCCACATGACTCCGCAGTATAACCCAGTCTGAAAAAGTAACGGGCAGAATTATTATTTTTTATTAATTAAGACCAAAATACACAACTTCATTGGAATTTGGCCCTAGGCCCTTGTGACAGACAGACAGCAGAGTCTTAGTAATAGGGTCCCGTTTTTACCCTTTGGGTATGGAACCCTAAAAAAGTAGTTTTAACAAAAGGCTCTTGAGTCATAATAATATTCATACTTTTGTGCCCTGAGTTTGCCTACATCGAGCATTGCTTGGTTGATATCGCAGACAGTGACGGCACTCCGTCTGCCCTCTGGTGCAGGGCCCAGGTTCTTCAGATAGTTTATATACCGGAATGTAATGTCCCCTGTAATCCAAGAATATGGGTAATTAGTCACTAAAATAGGATAAACAAACGTATGAAGGTGAAACACAGTTTTAGTACATAGGTAATTGAAATTTGCAATTAAAATTATTTCCATTGTGTAAGAATTATAACCAATCTTGTATAATATATCCTTTAGTTATTTGTTATTCTTATTAAGATGCCAATACAAAGAGAGTAGTGAGTTTTTTATAAGGTTTCTTTTTGTCTGAATATTAATAAGACTATCTCATTTTAGCTGCATAATTCATTGCATTTTTATTGTGCTATGGTATTCATGATGTCTTCCAAAAGCAGTTTTTTTAAAGATTACATTTAAAAATCATCCACTGTCAATTAAAATAAGCATAAAGTTAAATAAATAATTGACTTATACCTGTGCCACCAGCAACATCTAGCAGCTTGGTCCCGTGTGTGGGAGCCAGCCGCTGCATGAAGATATCCTTCCACAGGCGGTGGATGCCCAGCGACATGGCATCATTCATTACATCATACTTCTCTGCCACCGTCTCAAATACATTGTGCACTGAAAAACAAAGATGATGTATTGCAAAACTTACAGTTTTTCTTCACTTTATTATTTGGAGGTTTCCGAAGATATTCTAAAGTAATTTTGCAATGCTCGGTAGTACGTGGGCAATACTGAAAGATTCTGATAAATGAGACAACTTATTTTTTTTAAGTGGCCAGTCCAGGAATTTTCAGTACTTATGCCCTAAGTAGTATATTTTATTGGTTATCAATCAAACTATATTGTACGTAAAGATTCAGCTATAGTTACGACACTTATAAGAAAAAGTGTAGGTGATAAGATTTACAAAGTCAAGTATTTCAATCTTACACTAACCTTTTTTCCACTTCTCTTTCTCATCGACTGTTTCGAAGCCAAAATGAGTCTGTTTAGATTTTTCGCTTTCGTTGACTTTTTCAGACGTCTGAGTACTTAGCACTCTCAGTCGCATGTGACTGCTTGATCGTCCCAGTTTAGCTAACTTTAAAACTGAATTTCTTAACGCCATAGTTTGAGCAGCTAATTTAATATTTCCTAAATAAAATCCTATTGGAATAAAATACGCACGGCGCACGAGTCAGCTGTTATGTACCGAATGTCAATGTCACATTGACAGTCCGTTTAAATACTGCTATGCGTTAGGGTGCACGGACCTAGAGAGTAAACCGGATAGTGTACATTAGCCAAAAAGTGTGTCCACATGAGAAGTCAAGGTGGGCCGTTGCATCTCTTTCTAATTAGGGTGACCATAAGTCATATGTATGTGGGATATTAGGATAACATTGAATATATAGTTTGGCCAGGATCTTTTCTTATTCATGCATAGTTATATCAGTTATAAAGAATCATACTGTCTTTTCGCTGTACTAGTATTATGGCCTAAAAAGGGATGGATATAGTTTT
The DNA here is from genome assembly GCF_910591565.1 of Cydia splendana. Lineage (NCBI taxonomy): Eukaryota > Metazoa > Arthropoda > Insecta > Lepidoptera > Tortricidae > Cydia > Cydia splendana. Next base: position 432,657 of record NC_085978.1, on the reverse strand, counting down.
TTTTTCTCTTCTGTACAACGCTTCACACAACCTTAGGTACTTAATTTAGTTGTTCTAAAAACTGTTATTAATAGGAGTAGATGCTGGACCACAGCATATATTGCATATATGGATATATGGATGCTGGTATAGTTATAGGTTAAAACAAAACATAATTTGCATGCCTAGATTATTGGCGAAATGTGCTGAACTCGCAAAATTGTATGTTAACATCAAATTTCTGTACCTACCACATTTCTAGCAAATAAATTTCTATTTCTATTTCACAAACATGGTCGATCCACAGGAAGGTGGTCCGCCGTAACGTCTGTCAAGAATACAGGTATGAGTGAGAGAGATAGAGAGACAGATATGCTGACAGAACCAGAGGGTCTACCGCGAACCGCATTCGACGTGTCGCCCCTCTGTCACACTTACGTACGAAAGTGCTACAAAGAGGCAACACGTCGAAAGCGGCTCGGGGTAGGCTCTCAGGACACCCCCACTGTCCTGAGAGCTTTTTACAGTCTTTGCCGCGTTAGGTCCCAGGCCCTTTATAGCAAGCACTAGCCGCCCCTTTCTCAGCACCCATCATATAGACTGCCGCTTAAAATATCTGGCCGCCCTAGGCCCGGGCCTACTCGGCCTTAGGGCAAATCCGCCACTGCCACAGGATCGCGTGGGACCGCTACGCCCGTTTGCTATAGTTTTTAACTAGGACGCTTGTCACTGGAGCATAGACACCGAAGTTTGCATCGTTTGACAAGCATCTTTCTCTGTCTCTGTGATTACTCCTTTATAGGAGTAAAAGAGAAAGATGCCCGCAATTTGCGAGCCTCGGTGTTCACGGTGGTAGGGCATCTGTGCGAAAAGAGAAGAGTCGTGAAATGTAAAGAAACTAGTGATGTGCCGTTCCCAGTAAATTTTCCAAAGAGGGTAAATTCCTAGTAACGTTTCTGGTATCGTCCCAAAAGTCAGTAAATTACCATAAAGTTCTATTTTTCTTTTATTATCAATGTGTTTTTTTATAATTATTATTATAACAATGTATAAATGTGTCTGTAATGTTTTAATTTAAACATGCCGAAATAAATACATACCTATTCATATAAACTTACTTTTAAGTACGTAATAAGAATTGTGTAACACTGATTCTCATCGTGCCGACATCATGGTCACCCTAATGAGTTTGACAATGTTGACTTGTAATTTTATCGCAAAATGTAATAATTGTGGCTTCCTTGTGAAACAATATTCCACAATTAGAAATTCTTTCACTCCTACAACCTTTAACGCAACATTTATTCACCATTTTTAAGAAATTTTTCATTCACGTGTTTTGATAACATGTCACCACACGTTAGGGATACCAATTAATATTCAAAGTTACTATAATGTCTACCATATCAAAATTAATGTTTTTTTTGTTGTGCACATGCTTGGTTAAATCAGTTAATAATATTGACATCATAATTATTTACAAATTTCTTAAAAGATATCAGAATCTTACTCTAAATATAGCACTTAAATAATATAAGAAGGTATTTAACTTCAGTAATATATTGATATAAATACTACCACAATGGTATATTTTTAACATTGGCAACATGTGCGAGTGAGACACCGCGACCCACCTTTGCTATCTCAAGTGGACCGTTTTCTCTAGTCTGGTAAGAACGTCTTTCTGGCTCGGTGATAAGGTTAAATTTAGTATGGCAGAAAAAGTGACAGTTCACTCCATCTTATAACTTCATGTTAGGGTGGTACTCCATCTGTCTATCCAATGGGGTTGGCAACTGTCAAAGGTTTGCCTAGATGGCGCCATCATAGCTTGCCCCTTTTTCTATGAGATTTGGCTTAAAGAGCTGGGCCCAGTTTTATAAAGTTACAAGTTACAGGTTACAAGAGTACAGGCTACAGGCACCTGTAAAGCACTGTGAACGGCTACAGGTGTTTTATAAATACACATAGATAATTACAGTTGTAAAGAACCACGGTCAATCTCGATTACATTTGAAATCTACAGGTGTGAAGGACATCACTATTTAAAAAAAAAACGTCTGTCATAGATACTCGGTGCTCTACTAAATGCTGTGTTATTGTTTGCTGTAAAATATTAATTACTGAAAAAATGGCCAGAAATGAAGGAAAAATCGAGTGGTTGAGAGCGGTGTTCGATGCCAAGGATATACTTTTTGGGCCGTTTTCAGATTCAGATTAAGTTAGATTTAATGAAATATTTACCTAATAAGTAAATAAATACTGTTTCACATTACATTAAAATGTATCGTTTCGGTAGCGGCTCAAAGATAAGTACGCTGTGTATCGGAAACTATGAATAGTACACTTTACCATAATGTGAATGCACTATACTTAAATAAAGAGACGAATGCTAATAAATCAACGACAAATATCGGCACCAATACTTTTCCGATTCCTAGTAGATAAAATAAAACGAATCAATAAAATCAATATCAAACATATTGTCACTTTATTTCCTATTTACTAGGTATATATTGCAGATACATTAACAAAAACTGATAAGGTCAGTGCATGGAAAAGTATGCATGCCCTGGCACAATCGTTGGCGTTGGTGCCTAACAATAAAAAGTAAAGTTTAAAATCTCTCAGAAAACGAATAATAATAGTTAAAATTAAGAATTACGAGCGAAAAAGCGAATCACTGAGACACTACAAGTAGCTGTTACAGGACTCAAGACGTATGTAAGTTTTTGTTACAAGTGTACCAATCTACACTTGTAATTTACAATATTTTTATAAAACGCTTGTTCGATTATGAGTTTAAAACTATTAAACTCCCATATTTTTGTCTATGGTTGAGCTACAGGCACTTGTACCAGTAACCTGTAAAATTGTAACACAGTACTTTTATAAAACGCAAATTGTAAAAAACGGAGCAAGTGTTGCCAGTAAACGCCTGTAAACTTGTAACTTGTAACTTTATAAAACTGGGCCGGCATCCAGGGTATTAAAAAAACAAAAATTTGACACAATTCTAGGGATTGACGGGGCAAGCTATGATGGCGCCATCTGCTAAAAACTTCCACCGGCCAACCCCATTTCTTTGTCCAATGTGTATTACGTGTGACATTTTGCTTTAATGAGAGAGTGAGAGGCAATGACATTGGACAAAAATTTGGACAGTTGGAGTACACCCTTACGCATATATTCGAATTATTCGTGTAGTATCAAAACGCCATTTTTGGCATTTGTAAACCTTTTCTTTGTACGCATAGTCTGGGATGATAACTCAAGGAGTAGCATACATTAAAAGTTTTAACAAAGGCAAAAAATTATAAAAATACTTAGAGGTCAAACTCGGTTTAGTATATTACATTGGAAAAGATTATTAGTAAAATGGTTGTTGTCATGTAATCGATTGCTACAAAACGGACGCAAAACCTAACCCAATGCAAATCGGAATATTATATTGCTGTCATACTTGTCATAGAAACAAAAGTCAAATCATATCATATCTTAATCTTTTCGGCGAAATGTATGACTAATAAAAATGTACTTCTTATGGCTTATAGCATATTCTCCATATTCTAAACTTATTTCAAGTTAACAAACAAGTATAGCTCTCCTTAATGTTACAAAAGCACCAAGTCTGATTAAAATGGGTTCTGCAGCAGAAAATGGTATGTAAACAAACTTGTTTATAAACAATTAAAGTTTTGATTTTCGATCTGACTTTCCTTTGGAACTACCAGTTCAAACCTAAGTACCTATTAGCAGAGAGGATATATATATCTTTGCTATTAGTAATGAACATAAAGTTATGAGTTTATTTTTCTATTTTTATATCCCTCTTCTAGGTTCTAAGTTAAAACAAACATTTTAGTCTGTATTTTTAAATATTATCGCTATCGAAGACCAGGGACTTTAATTGCGTATTATTCTAATACACAGTGTATGCTGAGCATGAATTGGAGCACTTCACTCAGCGGTATTCATGGGACTGTGGTGTGGCTTGCGTCACAATGCTGCTGGACCCAGCACAGCGCCAGGAGCTGTTAGACAACTTCGAGCAGGTCTGCAAGGAGGAGGGCTTCGGGCAAATCACATGGACCATTGATCTGTGTTATTTGTTGAAGAAGTAAGTGAAGAATCATCTAAAATTGGTTAAAGAAAGTAAGCTTACTGCAGAGGCTTATGATTTGTTTAAGGATATTTGGGTCCAATAGTGTGATACTTAAGTTGTATTTTATGGCCTAGATATTAAATTGACAGTTAAGTTGCCTTTTATTTTTACTTTGCCTTTACTACCCAATCAATTGTTGTATTAAAATCACAGATTAGACAAATAAAATTGGAGAAATAAATTTTAATATTTAGGAAATTAAAATCAAAGTTTAAGTAGAAACGACAATTGAGCATTATCTAGGCTACTAGAACTAATTGGTTCCTAAAACCTTTAGGTTCATTAGAGTATGAACAGTTGGGTTGATTCCAAGTACTAAAATGGACTATATTTGTCTTCAGGTTTGAGATCCCTCACTGCATGCACACCACTATGATGGGGGTGAATGAGGCCCACAGGAAACACAAATACTACCGGAATATCATTGATAAGGTACGGTCTATTGATTAAAACATACATGGGGGTTTTCAGAAAAAATGGTACCATTTTCTTTTTTTCGAAAAACCATCAACTTTTGGGTTATTTAGACTCAGAATCACGAGTACTATTGAATGAGACGAAGAAAAAAAGTGTCCCCAATTTTTCATACAAATTTTGGGTGTCAGTTTTGTAACGGTCCATACAAAATGTATGTGAAAATGCGTTACAAAACTAACATTTTATTTTGGACACATTTTTTTTCTTTTTAAATCAATAGTCCTCTTGATTCTGAGTAGAAATAACCCCAAAGTTGATGGATATTCGAAAAAAAGTTAATGGTACATATTAAGTGAAAATGCCCACATAATAAATAAAAAAAAAAAAACAAATTAAAAAGCCGGGCCATCAGGCGGGCCGTATACTTGTTGGTATAAAAAAAAATCGATTTGTCTATACTATGGTTAACTGTTTTATAGGACCGCCTCCGCATCTCTCAACGCTTCGACTCCGCAAACGCCGTTGGCATAGAGTTGGTAGAAGGCCACCTGCCAATGGACGCCATAGTGCGTCATCTGCGTCATGGCCCAGCCTTATTACTCATCGATGCAGGACTGCTGTCGTGCGACCTCTGTAAACACAACAAGCTGAAGGCGGACTTCAGGTGAGACATGACGCCATGGTGCGTCATCTGCGTCCCTTAGCCATTTCACTACCAAACCTAGTTAATTTCGTTGAGTAACTATGGATCTAAGTATTTTTTTTTTAACTGGCGGTCAGTATTTTATCTGACATTTTTCTAAAGACTTTTTACGTCTTTAGCGGTGGCAAATATGGTGACCTCGTATACTTGTTAAGTAAGTAAGTAATCATTTATTGTCAGATTGTGCAATGTCAGTATACAGATGTTACAATATTATTTGATTAGAGAGTGTCACAATCAACCGGTTTACGGTATACAATGTCCTTATTCCTAAAATACATATAGTACAGTTCAAATAACCTTAAGATTAAACTAAAAAATGTCTAGTTTACCACCGACATGGCATATTTATGTTTCTTAATTTTGTAAACAGGCGCTGTTTCGGCGGCTCTTTCACCGGCCACTTCGTCCTACTAGTGGGCGTGTGTCGCAACAAACTGCTGTACCACGATCCCGCCTTAAGGCCACGCACATGTGCCACCAGCATGGCGCGCATGGAGAGGGCTAGAGCCCCGCCTACTGATAGAGACGTTGTACTTATTTATAAGGAGTACAGGAGGTGACGAGCTCTACCGTGTTACCGATCCCGCCTTAAGGCCACGCACATGTGCCACCAGCATGGCGCGCATGGAGAGGGCTATATAGAGCCCTGCCTACTGATAGAGACGTTGTACTTATTTATAAGGAGTACAGGAGGTGACGAGCTCTACCGTGTTACCGATCCCGCCTTAAGGCCACGCACATGTGCCACCAGCATGGCGCGCATGGAGAGGGCTATATAGAGCCCCGCCTACTGATAGAGACGTTGTACTTATTTATAAGGAGTACAGGAGGTGACCAGCTCTACCGAGTTACCGACCCCGCCTTAAGGCCACGCACATGTGCCACCAGCATGGCGCGCATGGACAGGGCTATATAGAGCCCCGCCTACTGATAGAGACGTTGTACTTATTTATAAGGAGTACAGGAGGTGACCAGCTCTACCGAGTTACCGACCCCGCCTTAAGGCCACGCACATGTGCCACTAGCATGGCGCGCATGGAGAGGGCTAGAGCCCTGCCTACTGATAGAGACACTTGTCTATAAAGAGTGCAGGAGGTGACGAAGAGACAGGGTTTTATTTTATTTATTTATTTATTGTTACTTATTTACAAGAGTGTGTTCCGAAAAAAGATTCATTCATTTATTCATAGTAATATTTAAAATCCACATGTTGAGATGATATGTTAATCATGTGACAAGAGAAAACTGGAATTTTATTATTTAATTCTTTTGTTGATGTAATTTTGAGAATAGATTATAAATAGTCATTACTAAGAAAATACGGATAATACTTACCTATTTTGCCATTATTTTACCTTTTATTGTATGTGCTAAGAGCTAATATATATTTATTTCAAAGAGATACAGTAATGTATTTAATTTTGGCTTACTTATAGGTATAATAAATATAGGAATTTATGTTCTCTCTACCTACACTAATATGATCAAATCTAAATATATCCGAATTAATTATTATGTCCATGACAAAGAGTTTTTTTTAATACTTAAATTGTTTATATTAATGCAAAATGGCCGTATCAATGACAGACAACTATTTAATTAAGTATCATTGTCATAATTCATAATGATTTACTTACAGGAATTATATGAGTTTATATTTTTCATTAAATGACTTTCTCTGAATCTATGTTACCTATATTTTTTAACACAAAAAGCCATTTATATTGCACTCTAGTTAAATTAAATACCTACTATCGCTCGTTCAATTAACATTTTTAATGACATTAATTGCCTCCTTTGAAATGAAAATTTAAAAACTACTACGAAATACGATCACTAATTCCCTAGACATAACCTTTATAATTATTGAAGACTAGAGTTAGATTTAACGTTTTCTTAGAAACCGAAACTAAGTAGGTATTTTGTGCGTTTTGTGTTTTATATACCTACAACGTATATTCCATTGTGTATAAACTATTGCACAATCAGTGGACATACTCGTAAAAGACTGTCTTACGTTACGTCACTATTCAGATTTACACCATTCACTTCATAATTTCATGAACACAGTGAATTCAATTTGAACATAGACAACTTGACGTCAGTAAAAGCGTAAAGCAAAAATATCATGAAAAATACGTAATAAAAGAACTAACGCAACTATTACCGAACCTTCATTTTAAAATGAAAGCATTTGAAAATATATTAATATACTAACGTCACAAGAAAAAAAAGGAATTTCCTTAGTCTCGTCTAGTTTAGTCTATGCCCGGGGAGTCCCCGCCGGCGACCGCCGAGCTCTTGCTGCGTTGTGTTAAGGATTATTTTCTGTTGACTCTTCTCGCTTAATCTCGATCACACGTGGCCATTAAATCTGTTTTCAAAGCTGTTTTCAATCTGTTTATCTGTAGTTATGATTTATTTGTTCTTTGATATTGAATATCATACATTTATTTATTTTTGCTTTTCCAGTTTTGAGAATATTTTAAGAGAATAACTAGAGATGAAGGGAGTTTTTATGGGATACTTTAATTTTAACACCTATTATACACGTATTTTTAGTGTTCCGTACAAAACTTTATTCACTGAACACTTATTTCGTAAATAAAATAATTTTAATAAGTGTCAATAATCAAGAACCTATTTCCCTCTATCTCCTTAAATACTATAAAACGGGTAGAGTAGCTGATTACCTCTGATATTGCGTATAATATTTATTCATCTTAACCAAAGGGCGTCATATTTCCATTGTTTAACGAACACAGGGTAACGGTGACGCGTAACTTTGATATCTAATCCCGTAACATCTATATTATGCATAGGTAGGTATAAACCTACAAACATTTTTGTAAATTGTGAGAAAACAGGTTTAGTTTTTCTATACATTTTTTTTTAATAAAGAGAATATTTTGGACTATATTTGGATGTAAGTACCTACACTTGTACAGTCAGGTGCAGGGATAGTTGACCCCCCCTGCAAACATTCTATGCGAGGGGGTCAGTTATCTCTGCAGCTGGCTGTACTTAATCCTAATCAAAAGTCGATGAAAAGAAAAAATAATTATTATTTTATACAACATTTGTGAAACTCCATGACGTTCGAACAACGAAAAGCAAAACTTAATGATGTTTTTTTAATAACCACGCCATGGTTTTCCCTACTCTCATGTAACTGTTGTGATTGTGATTCGTGAGATACTTGCTCTAGCTAAGTCATCAGCAATCACATCTAAATGAACTACGCAGTAGGTACTACTCGTATACTCTGTCACGTCATATTTTATTTAATACCCCGTTAATATCGGAATCAGTAGTGTTTAGGTAGTTTTAACATTTTGCTTCACAACAGTGAGATGCTGAAATCGTATTTCTATTTACTGGTTTGCGCTGTGCCCGCGTTATGCAAGGTAAGTTTTCTTTAAAATTAAGTAAAGGATTTGCTATATTAGTTTATTTTAGTTTACGAAAAAGATCAGATGAAGAGATATTGACGTACCAACACCGGTAGAAGTTACGTTACCTACTCCAAGGTTCGAGTTACGGTTTAGGCCAAATAGTGCATGACCCTCCCTTTTTGTCTGACTTCCTCTTGTTTAAGATTTTTACTTTTACTGCCAACTAAAGTGTGTGTGAAATGCCTCATGGCATTAAGTTTGCCTATTGTACATGTTTATTTCTTTTGTGCACTACTTAAATAAATATTAAAAATATTACCAAACATATTAGTCCTGCCACTTTTTTCTTGGCAAAGAAATAATGGTTTGCTAATCTAAGAATAAGAATAATTTTTATTTATAATAAAATACGCATGCACAAAGATGTCCGGTAAGCCCCAAACTAGGCTGAGCCTGTATCTTGGGGCTTACAAAAGAGTAGGTAACAGTAACTAAACCTAAGAGAGAGGGTGATAAGGTGTATGCTTATAGGGTGTGTGTGAGTGTGTGTGTGTGTGTGTGTGTGTGTGTGTGCGCGTGTGCGTGTGCGTGTGTGTGTGTGTGTGTGTGTTGGGTATAACTACCGATTCTGAATCTGAAGCCCCATAGGAGTCGAAATAGGCCTCCAAGCACTAGAGCGTACACAGCTAAAAATAACCACGAATTTGGCCCACGGCAATTATAACAATTAAATACCTGCCACACATGTCCGCATTTTCCAAACATTCGTGGTAGAGTTAGACCAAGATAAATCTGCAACGATTTTGAGAGCACACACAGTAGTGCAAGTGTAATCTTAAACTTCAAACTTCTATGTAATTATGACGTATAAATTTTAATACCACTTGCACTGCGTGTGCTATCAAAATCGTTACAGACTTATCTTGGTCTATCTCTAACTATTTTTTAGTTTTTTTTTTATAATTATTTACACACCAGCAAAGCTTGAGTTCTGAAGAGCAGAACTATATATATGACCTTGAATGACACCACGCGTATGTTGTGTCTAAAATCGTATACCATTTGTTGCATCGCCTTTACTACGTTACTACGATTCGGACCGTTGCCGGGGATCTTGGACGACCATAGACAAACTTCTCAGAAAACGCCTTATATAAACGCTTGACGTTAACTTTCGAATTCTATTTCTACGTATAATTTGGGGCGAGACGTTCTTCGCTAAAGTTACAAAACGTGTTGTAATATTCAATACAGTGCGTCAGTTTACGTTATTACTTATACTAAATATTCTAATTGTCATGTAAAAACAGTTCCTCTAGTAGTATTTTATTTATATAACTAGCGAAATAGCGCATATTTGCTAACTACGTAGTGTTGTGTGTATTTTGATACCGAGTGAACACTTGTTAATTTTTACCACAGAACAAAAGCTGGTAAGTTACGTTTGTCAACGTCATCGTTGTCAGCGCCATCATCAGATATATCAAGGCGTTCACAAATAACTGACGCCAAAATATATTTTTGAACAATAAAATCCTTTTTTTTAATATAAGGGCAATGCCGAATGCGGCTTAGCTTAATAGCTTTTAGTTTCAGCAATCGCTGCTTTGTCGAGGAAATTACTAATAGTGTACTGTTTCAGAAAAAAAAGGCTTCTTGACGGAATTTCCCGTATGACGGAATTGGCCGCATTGATCTTAGGTACCTACTTATATATTTTTTATAGATGTTTGTGAACTCGACTGTATTATTGGCGTATATCTCAGGACGAGCCTTACGGGCACTAAAAATGGCACTAGTTCAGCGGTGTCACGCAGGAATTCGAGCCAATCGCGCAGTCTAACCTGTCTAACGCAACTAGTCTTTTTTACACACAGTAACTAACTAATTAGTTTTTAACTAACTAGTTACTAGTTAGTCAGTTTAGTTAGTAACTAGTTTTTAGTTAACTAGTTTTTTGAAGTGAAAACTTCTTTAGCGGCGCTGAGCACTATTTGAGGTGGGGAAAAAATTATAAACTCGATTCAGCGTAATGGTAACATTCCATTTCTAACCGCAGCTGCACTACCGGTACTGAACGCGTCGCTGTCATTGTCAATTTCCATAGTAAAAGTGACAGTAATGCAGCTGCGGTTAGAAATGGAATGTTACCCTAACGCGTAACGTAACGCTGACGTCATGTGTCACGGACAATGTTATTCACCTAAGAACTTTAGTCATAACGTATCATAATCAGGTCAATTATTTAAAACTGGACTTTTATATTAAGCAATAAAGCTCAATGTTCTAATCTTGTACGGGCTGAAATACGAGGATCTCACAGTTACATTCTAACTTTATATCACTCCAATATAATTCAATAAAGTCTCATCTTGATGAAATCGCTAATAAAAGTGAACTCTAGTACTGATGAATAAAACTCAAAATATCATGACCAAATATATTTAGATGCGAGGTCTGCAAGGTAACTTTACAATTTCTTTTCGAATTTTAAAGAATGAACGCTACAAATTTAAGCTCACTGGCCAGCAATTTCGGAACTAAAGTTTTTCAATAGAAAGGAGGATGGGTCATAGTGCTGCAGACATTTTGGACTAGTCATTGAGTTTTCACTTCTGTCGGCACTCCCGGAGTGCAACCCGTTGTTTTTTTTTATAGACAGTGTCAACGGGTAGCAAGATTAGGTAGCCGTAGCTAGGGCTATGCAAATGATGGCCTAGGTAACCTTTGCGCAAAAATACCTTCATTTTGGACAGCCGAATAAAAACAATTGCACCTTATTGTTTTATGTAGGTATATACTGTAGGTATATGTATGTTAACGTTCGTCATTGTTTATGTACACTATAATACTAGGTATGAAATAATGCGCGCCTGCTTATTATATCGTGGCAATTTAACACAACGCTTAGTAATACAGTCAAACCATTTTAATCTGCCCTCTAACTATTCCTCTGATTACGAATAGCTAGGGAAGACCCTATATAGGGGTCAAATTATCGTAGGCGCGCATTTTCACTTTAAAGTGTAAAACTTAATTTTACTTGTTACGGAAAACCATCAACTTTTGGGTTATTTCTACTAAGCTCAGCATGTCCCAAAAAAATTTCAGTTTTGTGACGCATTTCCACATACATTTTGTACCTATGGACCGTCACAAAACTGACACCCAAAATTTGTTTGATAAACTGGGGACACTTTTTTCTTTATTCTTTATTTAAATCAATAGTCCTCGTGATTCTGATACACAAGCCAATCATCCGTTCACCCTACCTACTGCCTGTTTTTATATACTAGTAGTTATATTTACTATATACGACAGTTTGTTCTAGTGAATTTGCTACCTAATCATAATCACCCTGTTTTTGTACTAGAATAGCAGATCGGTCTAGACGACAAATTGTGTCATCATAAGAGCGTTTTCACATTGCCCGGTATCGGATGGATATCGAATGTCAGATTATAACCCCAAAGAATCAACAATTTAAAAAGCATAGATTAAATTAAAAGTGGAAAAATTACTGCCTTGGATGAGACTTGAACTTACGGCCTCTGGATCGATACTCCAGCGCTCTGCCATCTGAGCCACCAAGACCACTTCCACTTTTAATTTATTCTAAGCTTAGTAGCATCGTTAGCAGACGTTTCTGCTTGTTAAAAATTAAAATTTATAAAGCGCCTTTATTTCTTGTTCAAAGGTCATACCACCATAAACCATACCATACCTTAAACCATGAAAGAAAAATCTTGATGTCATACTTAGGGCACTTTCTAGCAGCTGATCCGACATCCGATATCGAAGAGACCGGCCGGCGAACATTCAATTCTATATACCTAACTTGTTAACGTAGATTGCTTGATTACTTAAAAGTAATTGCCCTCGTGAATTCGGCTTCACCTGCGTCGGGTCAGCCGCTATCAGCCGCTGATAGTGATAACAGTTGTTTATCAATCTCAGGCGACGCCACACGTACATATCTCCAGAACAAAAACTATCAAGCTTGTTCGAGATTGAGCTAAAAAGTATACAGGTTAGTGCTTAACATTTAAAATTCAGCTATAGTCGGCCCAAGATAACTCTGCATGGCATTTGACAAAGCCTGGCAATCTCATGATTAATGTTAAATTTCTATAATTTTTTTTATAAGTAATGAGACTACCTTAATTTGTTACATTCAAATCGGTGCAAAGTTATCTTGGGCGGACTCTAATAACGTTTTAAAAGTTAGTTTTGTGTAAAAAAGGATCTTCTGTTGGTTGACATAAGGAATGTGTAACGGTAACGTCTTTATTAAACCATTTTAACGGTTTATATTTTAATTTTGACCAAAAGTTTAACGTAAATAAATTCTAAATGCCATAATATAGGTAAGCAGGTACTTTCATTTAGAGTATTTCCCAATAGTGTCCTAAGTTAAAGGTGATTTTGAATTCTGCCACGCTTAAACAAAATACAAGCGTTAATTATATAATAAAATTAGTCCCAGTAATACCTACCTAGCTACTTTATCATTTATCTATCTACCGGTACGTAAATTGTTACTACGTCAACCAAAGGTTGACATAAATATTTTCACTTCTCATGCTCAAAAAGTGCACCTTTATGTCGTGCGTAGACGACATAAAATCGCATTTTATGCTCTAGAGCATAAAGTAAAATCATCTATTACGACCCTTATTGACTTAGCAATAAAGTCCAAATTCTGCCATACAAACTGCCAGCCCTGCCGGCGCGCCCCCGGACGGCGCTCTCCCGATCGGCGTGCCCCGCGCCTCCGACCGGCCCAAGAACAGTTTTCTTTAGTCTTGAATAAATACGTTAAAATAACCTAAAATATTTGATTTTTTGTATATTTTCCTCGCAATCGAAGTGAAAAGCAGAGTGTACAACAAGGGCATAAATGTCCATTTTTACCCTCGTCTACTATTTACGTTTTCGCTTCGCTCAGACCAAAAAATTGCCTCGGGTAAAAATGGGTCACTTTATGCCCTTGTTGTACAATCTACTATTGTATGGTCAAGGTTTTTTAATTTTTTATAACATCGGTAGTAAACAAGCGTACAGCCCGCCTGATCGTAACCAGTCGGCATCTCCAGGGTTGTTACATGCGCATTGCCGATCCTATTTTCACAAAAACAATAACAACTTGTTTTTAACAAGTATACAAGTACTTAGGTAGTATTTTTTATTCCTTCTTTTTTATTAAATACTAGACGGGCCCGCAGCTCCGCTCGCGTAAATGAAGTAAAGAGTTCGTCTTATGTTTAGTTAAATACCGACATTATTATGTATTCAACCCTGCCATGGTTTAAAACTGTGATAGGGATTTCTTATTTGTAGCCGTTATTTGGATAACTCAATTCGCAAATTTGTCAAAAAATGATGTGATTTGATAAAAGGCAAGATTGTATTTTTTCATCTACACGTATTTATTTAAAACTTGTTTCAAGATAAAATTATTATTTGTTCTTATAAGCCTAGTTGCAAAAACGTTCATTAGATTAATTTTCGCCTTAAGACGAATATGGACGACCACCGCCCTTAAATCGCCTTTTCATACAAACATAGGTAGTCTAGTCCTCTTGGTCTTGCGATAGCTCTCGCCAGTCGCCATGGCCGAGGTTGAGCAGGTCTTGAGCAACTACGTCGTTTCAGCGGTACCTAGGACGTCCACTCGGGCGTCTCCCATTTTGTTGTCCCAAGTACAGGCCTGCGCTCTCTTCACGGCACGATCCTCTCCCATTCTCTCTAAGTGTCCGAGCCACCACTGAATTTAGCCGCTTTTGTCTCTCAATATTTCGCCACTATATCGGACCACATCCTTATTTCTATGGCAACACAATTATATTACGATATTTGGCCGACTGCTGACTGTACATTTGCTTATTTTTATCAGGTCGCTCAATAACATCTGAACATGCACTTTAATCTACCTACATAACTTATTACTATCAACTTTGTATTTTTGGCCCATCTCAGCATTCGTAGCCCGTTCCCCGGACGAATGGCAATGTTTGCCCAAGCCGTGAAAGTCAATCTGAATAATATAACTCAAAAATAAATTTAAAACAACAAAATACAAATTAATAATAATAATATAGTAATTACTTTGATTGATAAGAATGATAAGTCATATATGACATAAATCACTCGTATGGGCTCTATAGACTAAGGTTGAGGTTGGCAGCACTTTTTATTTTACTTCGTGTAAAAAAACTCAGAAATACCTGTATACCAACATGACAAACATAATTTAGTTTACTTTAACTTACGGATTATTTGGTCTAATCTGTAGCCCCGCTAAACGAAAGCAACCGAGAGTTGCCGAGAAATGGACGATGAAGATTGTTATGAAAATTTATTTTCCTTATTGTAAATTAAATACGCATCGGAAGCGATAGTTTTTATGGTCTAGTTCTATTCCCATATGTAGATAATTGATTTGAACAGGTTTTTCTTATCATACGTGCGTCGTATTCGAGAAACGTGTCAAAAACTTTTTTAGAAATTTGTAAGGCGCCATCTCGCTTCTTCCCTCGTTTTTTATCCCGTTCTGTTTTTTCAATTTTATATATATGATACGTCTCTCCATCAATTAAGGGAGGATGCGTAAAAAAACACTTAACAAAAAAATAACTAAATTCACAAAACAATAGATAATATTAAGATAGGTAGGTACTAAGATTTGAAAGTGTAAGGCCCAGTTGCACCAACCACATTTAACAGACTGATTAACGTCAAACACCAGGGAAGTATGGAATTTCCCATACAAATACATTTAGCGAACGCTTTAACGGTGACAGACGGTTTGGTGCAACCGACCCTAAGTGTCAAAGAAATAAAAATAAAAGGGTGTATGAAATATAAGTTTAAAATATTCTAACGAGTCGCAAAGGATAGGCAGACGATATATATTAACTAGGCATGGCATGATAAAGAATCCATTCTGCATAACACACAGTTGCTTCACTTAAGTTATAACTGTCATAAGTCATAACTACTACGTAGCTATTAGGTACAGTCAACAACAGAGCTATGAATACAGGCAAAGTGCCAAAAATATGTATACACGACCTTAATGTACAGGCAATAAAGTACTGCATACATATTTTTTACTCTTTGCCTGTATTCATAGCTCTGTTGTTGACTGTACCTTTACGTCTATGCATTATTGTTAAATTAGTTAGTACAATAGAAGATAAATAAACAGTAGGTAATATTTCACGTCTATCATATCGAGTCGCTATCAGCTGATTGGTCACGTCACAGACAGGGGCTGTGGCTGTTTACATGATGGATGAGGTACGAGTATTAGGTACTTAGTAAAAAATGATATGTGACATTTATTCGTGATAATCACAAACATGTACGTACCATCTGTTAAATGAAATGAAATGAAATGAAAAGAATTTATTTGACACAACAATCTTAAGATTAACAGATATTAAATACCTATAAGACATGGTTTTGTAACTTGTTGTCTCAAAGAGGATACCACTCAGCATGTGTCGGAGCACATAGTGCAACGACGCTGATTTTCAGTGGTTCCTTAAACTTAAAACTTAATCCTTAAATTTAGAAATAAAAATATTAAGAACAATATAAAACACAATGCGGAGCAAGTAGTCTTAAAATTAATATCCAGCATAAAACACAATTATTCTAAAAACTGTAACTGGTAACAGGCGCGGATCCACCGTTGTGGGCACGGTGGGCATGCCCACAACCCTAATAGGATGCCCTATTGATTTCCCGAGTAGAATTACGCCGATTTTTGTTACATTTGGCAGAATTTCATTAGGTATAGGTAATTGCGCAGAGTAGTCAGTTGATCGATACGCAGATTTACTTTTCGTACAATGATCGTTTGGTGAACGTCAAAATTGCCCAAGTAAATTATTAACCATTGGCCGAAACACGGTACCTAGGTACTTAGTGAAATAGAACTCTTAGCTGTCATAAGTATTTATATCAGCTGACAACTCAAATGATTAGTGATACAAAATAAACAGCAATTTTTTAAATTGTTAACTTATGGAGTCTTAAATTTAAACATTTAGAATTTTATGTACAATTGCTTAAAATAATTTCAGCTTTTAATTGACTGTCATAGGAGTTTTAGAGCGCAGGTCTATATGGATATTATGGATATGGAAAGGGCTCCATAGACCTTACGAAAAATCGCATGCCATTTTTGGTAAAATTCCGACTACACTTAAGTGTAGGGGCAAGTGCTCTACATGTGGACATTATCCAGATTTTGGCCTTATTTTGTTCATAAATCATAAACTATTGACAATGTCAAAAACTTATTTATTTCTTTTAAACAATTATTAAATAGTATATAATTGCAGACTAGTTTTATCACGTTAGCTAAATAGGAACCAGAGATATAAAATAAATGTAAAAATTGATATTTTTGTATGATATTTGGCAGGGTTTGTACCTATGGTCAATATTCTTGGTACAACATTTCAGCAATTATTTTGGACTTGATATTGTCTCCAGGGTCTACAAAGCCGTCGGAATCATCGTTTAGTACGCAAAGCTTTAGACGAATAAAGCTTGATTTTTCGTTAGTCACGGTGTCCATCTTAGGTACACTATTACTCTACCTCCTTTTTATTAACCATACTATTTAGTTATCAATTAAACATCTGGCGAAATGCGAAAACTGTAGAAAACAACAATGAAACCTTGACGCTTATTTTGTGAATTTTTACACACTTGTATCATTTACCGAATTCACAAAAAAACATTTATATTACGAGGATAAAATATAGTTATTAATATAATAACACTTTTATTATATACAATTACAAGTTATTAACATATTTTTTTTTTCAGAACCAAAAAAATCTCTACATTTACCGGGTGTGGCCTGTAACACGAGCAAATAATTAAAACATAGATTGTACTCCTCAAACGGTGACACTTTTGTTCAACAACTTTTAAAATTTATGAAGTATTTAGACTCCCTATTTTTCATACAAAATAAATATTATCTTCAATGGACGCCATCGCCACGCCATATCATTGTGATTGACGTTGCTTGTCACGCCTTAAACATAACAAAATTCGCAATACATTGCGTCTTAGAATAAACTATAAAGTGTATTAAAAATCAAACCAATAGTTATTTTTAAAAGTCGCTGAACAAATGTTGGTCAGTATGAGGAGTACAGACTACAGTTAATTTTTTTGCTCATATTACAGGCCACACCCGGTATATATATGGTGAATAACTAATTGTTAGTAATATAAGAAAATGCATTTTTTTAAGTCCACGATGGTAGTATATCGTTAGTATATAGTTCTTTAAATACCGGTATTAGTGTCCACAGGTAAAACCGCCCACAGCACTTAAGTATACTTATATGTAGTGTTATCTAGTGCCACTTGACAAAAACTTAAAAAAAAGTTATAAAACGTAACTCGGCTGAAGGTTGCTTGTTGAAAAGTTTACTCTACCAAATGAAAATCTTCTAATAATTGGTCTGCTAATTTACACAGAAGCGAACGGAATGATATGTGAATCAAGAGTCTACCAAAAGTTAGTTGACGAAAACTTACATCTACGAATACATAGCAAATTGACAATCTGCTAAAAATTGGTCGGGGAATCATTAGGGTAGGTACTCCAGCTGAATACAGAGCCCTAATTATTTGCAAGAATATGAGAAGAATACCATGGTTACCAGTACAATTTGACACTGGGTTAACGGTTTAACGGGTTAACTCCGGGTTAGTGGGATGGTGCAAGTGGCGCTAAGTGTGTATACTCGTAGACTGAAATAAATCGCTTGTGATCCCTCTGCGAATTTATTGGTCGGGGAATCATCAGGTACCCCCACCCCCTACTCGCACTTGGCCGATTTTGGAGTGGCTGTGACCACAACCTTTTTTGAGGGCTGGATCCGCGCCTGACTGGTAACTGTTAACTGTACATCGGTGGACCTTATGCCTTTTGGTAATAAGGTCCACTGATGTATAGTCAGGGGGCCGATTTTTGAATTTCGACCACTCGATTTCGTGTATTTCGTTAAATAATATCTCCACTACTAGGCATTTAAATTCTACCTACTAATAGAATTGAAATCGAGTGGTCAATACCAATAGATTCTAAATTTCAATCGCTCGTATTTCAAAAATTAGCATTTCTCCGTTTTCCACCGATTTTCGGGTGACGAAATCGAGCGATCGAAATTCAAAAATCTGCCCCCAGGAGTGTTGCTGTGTGTACATGTAGAGACAACAAAAGCGGAGAAACAAAAATTTTTCAAAAACACCTTACGTAATTGATTGACGCCCCCTAGCGGATTACGGAGGTAAAGTAAGCGTGACCCGACATGCTCTTTGCCAGTTTTTCATAGTGCACGGTTTCTGCTATTGCACACTAGATGTCGCTGTACCGCCCGCAAACTGGCTAACAATTTGCTTCCGTAAAAAAGCCACCGTGTAACTCGGAATTTGAAGATTTTTAAGGGCTACAAATATAATGACCACCAAAAAATACTTTGGTACCCTAAATAAAAAAATCATGCTTACCAAAAAAAATTACTGAACACCAAAAAAATAAGACCTAAAAATACAAAAGTACCACCATTTTAATTACGACTGCACTTCAAATTGTATTCAAATACCAAATATATTGAATGATCACCAAAAATCATTAATGATCACCAAATCTTGAAGACCAAATTAATGCGATATTTTCACCTAAATAAACCACTATGATTACCAAAAAATGTATACCGACGCTGGAAAGGAGAAATTGGATAAGCGACATTTTCAGAGATATTGAGTTATATACATCGTTGGAATCGCCAGATTTTTTAGCATCGAATGGACTAGGTTTCGTACCAATCTGACGACTTTAGTGTCGCTTATCCAGTCGGTGATTTGGAGAATCACTGGTACATTTAAGTTACTAAACGACTTGGTTTTCAACAAATTTTTGAAAAGGGGTGATTAGATGAAACGTTATTCAATGTAATGAACGTTAGAGTTTTTTACTTATTTGCTAGTTCAGCTTAACCTTAACTTGGATAATTTTGCCTTATGACAATTAACCTTTCACTGTCGGTTAACTATTTTTACTTGGCCGAATAATAGGTTTTAATGTCACATAGATAAATTTACTTGACTGTCAAATGTGAACTATTGGCGTTTATGATCATTTACCTAATTTCAGATATAAAACTTTTGTCGTTTATTCCATTTTACCTAAATTTTGTTCGAAGTTACCTAGTAAATGTTTAACTTACTTTCTTTTTGTTATTATTTTTCATACTATCAGAAAATGCCAAGTTAGGGAAATAAATAGATAAAATAAACATTACTTATTTTAATCTAAGCTATACACTAGATAATATTTTTTCCTATTTTGGTTTCAAATACAAATTTACCATTCTTACTGGTACCTTGTAATTAAGTTGGCACTAAACTTGTTTTCTTAAGACTCGTTACATAACTTCTTTTTCAAATAAAGCTATACAAATTCCTTAAAGGGTATATTTTATCATGCGTAGGTATGACAACCATTTCCTTGTGGTCGATAACTATAAAACTCATAGAATGTAGATGTACCATAGGTTGAATGTGTCGCATAAGCATCTTATCGAGTTTGAAATTGCTCCTTATAAAGTGATTAGATAATTTATCTTGATTTGTTTCATGTCAAATTTTACGTATATACTTTTTTGCTTGACTATAAAATAAGCATATTTTGCAAAAAGATAGTTTTTACTCGATCAATTCTGACAACAAATTACGCTTGGACTTTTTTACCTGGATAATTTCTTGTGAAACATGTTGGTAAGATAAATTTACCAAAATTTATTTTTACGATCAT
The DNA here is from genome assembly GCF_910591565.1 of Cydia splendana. Taxonomy (NCBI): domain Eukaryota; kingdom Metazoa; phylum Arthropoda; class Insecta; order Lepidoptera; family Tortricidae; genus Cydia; species Cydia splendana. The sequence continues at coordinate 412,141 of NC_085978.1, read as the reverse complement.
TTTGCTTAAGCGACACTAAATTCTAAAATAACTTATTTGAAGGTAACATAATAATAGGATAATGTAGAATACATCACTATAACCATATAAAGTGTCTCATTTAAGAAATTCGTCATCATAATGAATTTTAATGATTTTTTTTTAGAAAGGGTTGCAGTTTTTTGGCTCCCCCGTAAAGTTAGCTGCGTGTCGCTTATCCAATTTCTCCTTTCCAGCGTCGATTACATATTACCAAATAAAGTAAACTGATGCCAAAATTACTAGCCCCTCCCGCTCAACCCCCCGTACCCCGCACCGCATACCTACCTTACCTAATCTACTTTTCTAGTAGCATTTCGTTATGCTACTAGAAAAGTAAGTCAAACTGCTATCAGTTAAGTGGGTTAGGTTAGCACTGCGACCCTTACAGAAACGAAATGGTACTAGAAAAGTAGGTCAGGTTAGGTTTGAACTGCGACCTTTACAGAAACGAAATGCTACTAGAAAAGTGGGTTAGGTTAGGTTAGAACTGCGATCCTCACAGAACCGAAATGCTACTAAAAAAGTGGGCTAGGTTAAGTTTCAACTGCTACCCATACAGATACGAAATGCTACTAGAAAAGTGGGTTAGGTTAGGTCTGAACTGCGACCCATACAGAAACGAAATGCCAATAGAAAAGTGGGTTAGGTTTGCTATCCTATTAAAGCAAATAACTCCAAAATAATCATTCTTCTAGAAACGAAATGCTACTAGAAAAGTGGGTTAGGTTAGGTTTGAACTGCGCCCCATACAGAACCAAACTGCTATCAGAAAAGTGGGTTAGGTTAGGTTTGAACTGCGACCCTTACAGAAACCAAATGCTACTAGAAAAATGGGTTAGGTTAGGTTTGAACTGCGACCCTTACAGAAACCAAATGCTACTAGAAAAGTGGGTTAGGTTAGGTTTGAACTGCGACCCTTACAGAAAAGAAATGCTACTAGAAAAGTGGGATAGGTTAGGTTTGAAATGCGACCCTTACAGAAAAGAAATGCTACTAGAAAAGTGGGTTAGGTTAGGTTTGAACTGCGACCCTTGCAGAAAAGAAATGCTACTAGAAAAGTGGGTTAGGTTAGGTTTGAACTGTGACCCTTACAGAAAAGAAATGCTACTAGAAAAGTGGGTTAGGTTAGGTTTGAACTGCGACCCTTACAGAAAAAAAATGCTACTAGAAAAGTGGGCTAGGTTAGGTTTGAACTGCGACCCACACAGAAACGAAATGCTACTAGAAAAGTGGGTTACGTTAGGTTTGAACTGCGAACCTTGCAGAAAAGAAATGCTACTAGAAAAGTGGGTTAGGTTAGGTTTGAACTGCGACCCTTGCAGAAAAGAAATGCTACTAGAAAAGTGGGTTAGGTTAGGTTAGGTTTGAACTGCGACCCTTACAGAAACGAAATGCTACTAGAAAAGTGGGTTAGGTTAGGTTAGAACTGCGACTGTAACAGAAATAAAATGCTACTAGAAAAAGGTGACGAAGTGGATTAATTAATTTAATAGGATAACGATAATACTATTAAATATTTGCACATTTTTAATTAAAATGTGGTTAAAATTTTGGTGGTCATTTACTAATTTTGGGTTTACAATGATTATTTTGGAGTCATTTGCTTTAATATGATATCAAGATTTAAAAATTTGGTTATAATTTTACATTAAAATGGAGTTCTAATTTTGGTGGTCATTTACTATTTTTGGATTTACAATGATTATTTTGGTGTCATTTTCTTTAATAGGATAGCAAGATGTAAAAATTTGGTTATCATTTCACATTAAAATGGGGTTTGAAATTTGGTAATCATTTAGTATTTTTGGGTTAATAATGATTAGTTTGGTGTCATTTCCTTTAAAAGGATAGTAAAGTGTAATAAAATTGGTAATCATTTCACATTAAAATGGTGTTATAATTTTGGTGATCATTCATTATTTTAGGGTGGTAAAATAGATTTTTTTGGTATTAAATTTTACTAAATCTGGTGATCAGTTAAATAGCAGCCATTTTTAAGGTGGTTCTTCTTGTGCGGATAATACTCCGCCATCTTTTGGTTAATCGGCATAACTATTGTATTTTTGTAGTCTGCGTCAGTGACGCTGACGTTTATGGTACAAAACAAAATGCTAATTATGCAGTTTTTCCGGTTTAATCCAGTTTTGTTCTAGACTTAAAAGTGCCTTGTTATTTTGCATGTATAATTGTAAGTCTAAGACTTAATTTTTATTATGTATGTTACTAACATATACTTATGGATTATAAAATATAAATGCCTGAAATAAATGATTATTTAATTTAATTAAGTGTCAATACTAATCTTTAGTAATCTTCTTTTTGGTTTTGCCCGAGTTTAGACTTCCTTTTATAAAAATATTTTACATCAAAAACATTTACATTAATATTTAGGTACACCACGAATATTTGAATTTATTATGGACCATAGTTGTAAGCTTTTCGACTAAATAGTTGGGTGGTCATACAATATTTCTTTGTATTATTCAGATCAAGATGGCGAACCGCACAGTGCTGAACGAGGCCTACAAGGGCCTGGTGGAGTCCATGTCTATCCCGGCAGAGCTGCACGAGCGCGCTGGCCGCAAGTTTGCCAGCTTCGGCGGCGTTCTGCCCATACACTGCGCTACTGAAGAACAGGTACTACTAGCGCCCTCTTGTGTCGAGTAGGAAAACTAAGCGCTTATAATATTTCGTCTGAAGATCAGGTACTACTAGCGCCCTCTTGTGGCGTGTAGAAAAAGTAAATGGTGGTATTTGAACAAAAAAAAATTATAAATGCTTGATATTATTATGTGCATATTTCTGTTCATCTGCACCCTTATGTTTATGAACAGGTATTGGAGTTGGCGAAGACGACCCACCATTACTGCGATGTGTTCACCAACGAGGTGTTGGCTCCGTTAGCCGAGTTAGCCTACGTTCGTCTAGACGAGAATACTGCTGAAAAGGTCGGTTTATGTGGGGCTCGGCTAAAGGCTCCTCTTCACGTTGGGCCAACGCCAACGCCAACGAGGGACGCAGCCATGCGGTAGAATGAGATAGCAATATCACTTGCTCCCTATAAATGCGTCCCTCGTTGGCGTTGGCGTTGGCCCAACGTGAAGAGGAGCCATAAAGTATACTGCTATGGTATCCACGGTAACGATATACCTACATCTGAAAGTAAAAAAATACCTACTCTGGGTCTCTCGAGGTTTGTTGTTTAGGGTGGTATTCCATCTGTCCAATATCTTGGTCCAATGTTATTGCGTCTCACTCTCTTATTAAGCAAAATGTGAGACATAATATACATTGGACAGGTGGGATATCACCCTTAGTATGACTTGGTATGACCTACATTTTGGTATACATCTAGTGAAATATAGCGAGTTTAGGCTCATTAGAAAAGTCTTGAATTACTTGATAAATATAAAAAGTTTTAAGATAAAAGATATTTATTCGCGACGTTCACAAAACATGTACGAACATGTACAGACAACAACAGCAAGGAAATAAGACATCAATAAGTGTGCATCACGAAATGGACCCAACTCAGCATAATGCTAGCTATAAAGCCAGCGCTGGTCTGCCGTAGAGCCCATTCCTCGGGCCCATTCGGTGATGCCACGACAGATAACACATAAAGATACATATTAAAACATTGCAAAGATACACAAAAGGAATAATTAAGATAACAACAGAGAATACAAAAAAAGAACAATATATACAAGAAAAATAATTAAGAAAACAAACAAAATAAAAAAATAAGAAAAACATAAACATAGACAAAGATTTACAGTGAAGGTCAAATTATGAACGCGAACGCGTTTTCTCTCAGCAATAAATCAATAATACAGCCTGTTCCAAAATAGTTTTTGACAATTGTTTGTTAACATTTAAGTTTAATTTGTATTTCAAAATGGTTGGCTCTCGTCTTATATGTGTGACATGTTGATTAAATTGTGTCGCTTAACTTCAAACTCGGATAAATCCATTCGACCCTCTCAACAAATATCTACCCTATTACACCTATTCTTAATACCATAATCGCATAATCTCTTCTTCTTCTTCTTCCCAGACCTTATCCCATTTACTTGGAGTCGGCCTTCCCCGTCCTCTTCTTCCATTCTGCACGATTTAGTGCCAGGTGTGCGTCATTTATGCCTTGCTCCCTCAGGCTTTTCAGAATCACATAATCTGACAGATGGATTTACCCGAGTTTGAAGTTAAGCGACTCAATTATTCTTTTTTGTGGCAGGTGTTTATAAACCGGAGCAAGCGCCTCCTGCTCACGTCCAGCGACGGGCAGCTCGCCCAGTGGCGCTGCGCGCCCAGCTTCGAGTCCGCCAACCTGTTCCTCGCGGGGACGCCCATCGTCAACCAGGAGGGCGCGCTCGTGTCCGTGGTCACTGCCAAGAGGGGCAAACACTATGCCGTCTCTTCCTTTGAGGTTAGATGATAATACATATTAAGATTTAAGATATTTCTGTCGTTCTATACCTACGCTTTACTTGCTGGAGTATCATACTGTATCTCTAATAAAGTATCTAATATTTCAATGATTCCATATTTGTAATTGTATTTTGTTATTGTACGTGGTTATTTTTATTGCTTGTAAAAATTTTACATGTAAAAGTGCTCGTGTCGCCTATTTATTGCTGAATAAGTGTTTGATGTTTGAACAAAATAATAACAATTTTTAGCTACTTACGTTCTGTCACACAGGCGCGTTTTCCGGGCGGGGCGTGAGCGTTTTATATGTAAAAGCGGCGCGCCCCGCTCACGCGCCGCCCTCAATACGCGCCTGTGTGACGGAGCCTTTATCGTTGCCTCAAGTCGCAAACCTCTCGTGTCCTTCAGCTCAGTTCTGCCTGTCACGGCCCTGACAAGTTAGCAGACAACTTTACCTACGTTTTTACTTTGTCCAGGGCGAAGGCGGTTACTTCGACACCACCCTCCCGTGGAAGGTCCTGGACTCCCCGGGCCTCATCTACGGCGACCAGAGCTTCCCCTCCCGCGAGGCGCTCCGCAGCCACGTGGCCTTCCTCCCTCCCGCGCACAAGGCCCCGCCCTCCCCTCCCACCCCCGTGCTGCACAGGAGCGCCACCCCCCGTATAGCGTTAGTTGCCGGGAACGGCCGACAGATGGCGCATATTTATTTGCAAGGAGTGCATGCTGATGGGGTCGAGTATTTGTAATATTGGAAGAAAAATACGCGGACCAAGTGGTAGAACATGAAAATGTTTTTTGATGGTGTTTTTTTTATTAGATTGTATCGTTTTCCCTCCCGCTACGAGCTCTGTAGCCACATGGCTCCCCGCGCGCACAATTTTGTAGCAATCTTTGATGTAATTTTTTATACTTAATCATTATTAATTTATAATTTTAGTATTCTTTTTTCCGAAAATTATTACTGAAGTATGTATTCGGAATATTTAACCAGAATACACCTACTATTTTTTCTATAAATATGATTTTGGTTATGCTTTTATTGTTAATGGCCACAGTAAAGACAATATTTACTAATAAAAATAGATAACTGAAAGTGTAATACTCAAAGGTTATTTGGTAATCACTAGTTTTGTTAATCGTTTTAATAAAAACAATGTATTATAATTTTGTCTATTTATTTCAAAAAATAAACCTTTGCCTACAATAAATTAACATATTATTCCAAACCTTATTACAACTAAATAAAGCCCATATTATAATCAGTCTTTATAAACTATTTGGTATTAATATACCAATTAACAATAGTTATTTATAATTGAGTCGCTTAACTTCCAACTCGGGTAAATCCATCTGTCAGATTATACGATTTTGGTATTATAAGAGAAAAGAAGAAAGAAAAGGTAATAGGGTAGAGATTTGCTGAGAGGGTCGAATGGATTTACCCGAGTTTGAAGTTAAGCGACACAATTATAATATAAAATCTTCATTTACAATTAATAATCAATATATGAAATCACCTTATTTTGTCCTGATTGAATCTATTTATCAGTTTCTGCTCCAGCATCCAAGCATTGAATTAAATAAATGTATTAAATTTTTTAATGTTTTAGAGTACCACAAAAAAATTTGACAAGCACTCTTTTTTACGCTAATAGAACGGGTTTTTTATACCACGTCGGTGGCAAACAAGCGCACGGCCCGCCTGATGGTAAGCAGTCACCGTAGCCTATGGATGCCTGCACCACCAGGGATGGGCGTGCCCCTACATTAGATCAGTCGATGTACATCCTGACTAGATCAGCTTCCTGCGCCGGCAGCCGCGTGGCGGGGCAGGCGCGTTGCGCGCGCAGGTGACGCGAAATGCAGCTGTAGCAGAATATCAACCTGAAATAGAAATACCGACGTCAAGTTTTCAACTACAGGAGACAGTTTTTTAAGCCCTAGGTAGGGTCAGGTGGGGTGAATATAAAACACGGGTAAAAATAAGATTAAGTTTTTAACCCTCAAAAACTTATTCGATTTCAATCCTATTATATTTACCCACCTGACCCTACATACTAGTCACTCTGTGACCTGTAGACCTCGCGAGCATAGCTTAAAACTCAATAAAGCCTCTGCTATTTAAAAAAAACAGAATCGATAAAAAATAACTATTTAACCATCGAATTTGCTCATAATTTCATGAGATTCGGTTGAGAATTGCGACCTGAAGAGAACATCCGGACATACGAAAGCATCATTGCTCAAGCTGAAACGGAGATTTTCGCTAACGCTCGGCCAATAAATTACCAAACATTACTTGAGTTAATTGGTATCCTTTACAAGATATTTGTACAGAAAAGTTATAATAATATATGTACCCGGAGACGGGGAGTGCCGTGGGTGTCTTCCAGTGCTGCAAGCATATGGGGCACTTGTTCCGCCACCGCTCCATGGCAGGGTCCCGCTGTAAACAATTATATACATTCATTGCATTTGCATTTGATAGTCATATAATTTTATTTATTTAATCTTCATTGCACAAACAAAGAAAAAGGTACAAATGGCGGACTTAATGCCAAAAGGCATTCACTACCAGTGAACCATTGATTCATTAATATAATTTTGTAAAATAACACTTGCACAGTCTATGCTATCAAAATCGCTGCAGCGGTATCTCGGTCGCACTCTACCACTGAAAGTGTACTGAAACCTACTTCCCGCTTCTGGCAGTAAGGACTGACCTGCGGGGGCTGCGGACAGGCGGCGGTGTCGGTGGCGGCGGCCCTGGTGTCCCACCAGCGCAGGAACTGCACGGCGAAGGCGCCGTACTCCACGCCGCGGAGCGCTAGGCTGCCCAGCATGGGGAACGTCACTGCGGCACTTCTGTTAAACACACCCATATTTATTTTAATAAAGGAAATAAGTTTATGACAAATATTTCATTTTTGGTACAAGCTTTTATCGCTGACTGTGCTTTTCTTTCCACAGGTAAATAATACTCATCAAGACTACTAATACGATTCTAAAAATCCCAAACACAATTAGGTGTCGTTGTTTTATCACAGAGTTCCTATGGCCACCTCCTGTCTCCATCATCAGATCAACTCGATGGTACCAATAATATTGCATTGTCATCCGATTTACATATGTATGGAAAAATTCAGCTCAATCGGAAATTGGAGAGCCTTTACACCTCCAAACTTATTATATAATAGGTATTATTATCTTTCTTAGGCTGTGGGGCGAAGGGTCTCTCTCCAGGTCAGCCCAAGGGCCGCAAGGGAAAGCGTTGGGCTTGACGCTCCTCTAAGATATGCTGCTAGTGCTAGTTGGATCGGATTGACGAGTGACCAAGATAGTACTTACCCAAACTGTCCCGAAACTAGACTCTTGACTAAATCCCCCCACGTATCATCTTGTGCTTGAGGAGGGGCGTCTCTCAAGGTCAACCCTAGGGCTGCCAGGGATGGAGTAGGGCTAGATGCGCCACGAAGGTATGCTGCCAGTTGGATCAGTTTGGCGAGCGAGGTGACCAGATGGATGGTGGAGTACACGTGGATGGCTGCGCGCTTTGCTGTTGCTATGTGACCCTGTCCGAAAATGTGTTGATTTTCTTTTGATTTATTTATTACTAGGCGCAAGAATATTTTCGTTAGCGTGTTATGGGCTTGAGAAATACCTCATTAGAGAAGTAAAATTCATGTGGTACTTATTTTACTTGCTTGTGAAACATTTTTGGATATGCGGTGTGTGTCATTGTTGTAAGGGGTTAGGCTAGAAAACTCCTATTAACCGAAAATTATTGTTAACTGGATTATATTACTGTCAGTTTTACTTAACTGCAGTAAATTAGCGAAGAGTAACTAATACCATGAAAACAAAGATCATAGCACAGAAAAAACCGGCCAAGTGCGAGTCAGACTCGCGCACGAAGGGTTCCGTACCATTACGCAAAAAACGACAAAAAAATCACGTTTGTTGTATGGGAGCCTCACTTAAATATTTATTTTATTTTGTTTTTAGTATTTGTTGTTATAGCAGCAACAGAAATACATCATCTGTGAAAATTTCAACTGTCTAGCTATCACGCTTCTCGAGTTACAGCCTGGTGACAGACAGACGGCCAGCGGAGTCTTAGTAATAGGGTCCTGTTTTTTTACCCTTTGGGTACGGAACCACAAAAAGGGTCTACAGAAGGAAACATCTAGACTGAAATGAGTGACTTTGTCACGAAAACATACCTTCCCTAGTATACCATCTTCATGCTCGTCTCTCCAACGTGCCACAGCTCTTTCAAGTCTGTCCCTCAGATAAGGCAGTAGCACTAACAGCGCCAGTGAGCCGATCTCGGCGCCGCGGGGCAAACGACTCCCGGAGTGGAACTCTCCACTAGGAGATAGCGGGGCTCTCACTAGGCCGTAGAAGCTCTCAGAAAATGATGCGGCTAAAATTGAAATATGGTCCTGAACTATTGCAAAGTTTGTTGTTTTTTATTTACATAAAACATGGTTGTATACATTTGTGGGGTATATATACTAAAACTATTACTATTTCTGTAAGAGTGGTATTGCATCTGTCCAATGTCATTGCGTCTCACTCTCTCATTAAGCAAAATGTAAGACAAAATACACATTGGACAGGTGGAATACCACCCTCAGTGTTATTATTCCGACATATGGTTACTTATAACACATTTAATATAATATTTTCAAATGCCAAATACAAAGTGAACTAAGGCTCTGGTTAAACATTGGTTAGCGCTTAGTGTCAATAGGGAATATTAGGCGAATCTCTGCGTAGGTGGCAGCACTAGCACATACAGTAAACAAACCTCATTGACATCATCAATGACACATCATGCGTCACTAGGTCAATCACATGGCCTACCGTGAAACATGACACTCGAAAGTTCGGTTTCTGCCTCTCTATCACTCTTGCTTATGCAATTGATAGAGAGGCAGATAAAGATATTAGATTTTCGCGTTTCGCAGTAGGCCACCTGTAAACAAACCGCCATGGTCCATCAATGTCATAGTGAAAACTTGACAAAAAACTGTTTAAGGCCTAGTATGTATAAGTTACTCTATGGTTTACTAAACAAATTAGTGCTGCACTCTGGCGGCAGAACATCGCAGTAATACTCCCTATTGATACATTTGCTACTAAATAAAATGCAAGTAGCAAGGTTCAAACTCAAAATGAAAAGCACTTTGCTTACCATAATGCTTGAGGTAGTGGTATTGTAGGAAGCCCTCAAACAGCAGGAAGAGCTCATCGTACCAGCGCTCGCACCAGCCCAGCCGGTCAGGGTACACTGTTGCCAAATACTGCAGGAATATGAAATTTTGCACCTTTCGGCAAGCTTTTTTAATTTTTACTTTTTATTTTAAATTTTAAGTTATTTATTGCGCCACTGGATTTCCGTTATTAAAGGAAATCCCTCATTTAGGTCTATTAAGGCTTAGTTTTATTGGTTGATAACTCGGTCATTATACAGCATGCTGGGCTCCCGCAGGTGGTCAAATGACTAGTGCAACTCATAATGGCATGCATTATTGAAATCTCCACAGGCTAATGGGCTGTATTAACCAATGACACTGAGCCTTAAAATAGAACCGTTTCTGAAATTGTGAAAGTTTTATTTTAAGACAAAAATACAACAAAATAAGCTAAAATACAAATATAATCCTGTTTGGATTTTATTTATTAAAGTGAAACAAAGTGAAGTTACCTACCTCTACAAGTTTTCCAAAAGCAGGCTTCACAGTCGCTCCGAGCGCCTCCTGCGCCACCACTTGGAACACCGACGGGGCTCCTTGCAATGTTCTCGTCAAGTGCGCAGCGTACACCGCCATGGTTACAGGTTTTACAGTTTAGTATCCAGGACAAAGTTTACTATAAATATTAACAATATTGCGTGATCTGGTTTATGTCTTTGTAATGAAAACGTAACGCTCTCGTCAGAAAGTATTGGAAGACAGTTTCTCTAATTTTACTTAGTGAGAAGTAATAAAAACCTACAAAAGAATCACACAAACACAAATCAGGAAAATGTTCCCAAGGCACAAACATATGTTTTTCTGAAAAAGCTTAGACTACCCTTTTAGCATAATAAATATAATAGGAAAATAGCATGAAAATTAATTAACAAATACAATTTCTTGTTTTGTATTTGATTTAAGGTTATATTATTAATTATCTCAGTCGAAATGTCAAATTCCGTTTGGTTTTGGTTTGGTTTCGTACTTCCACTGCCAATGTCAACGCTGCTGTTTCATTTCTGCTACTATTTAAAATTACAATTTTCATTTTCCATTGCCTTGAAAAAACTGGACACTGTCATCAAAGTCATCCTGTATGCAACACAACGTTGTCTTCAGTTTTTAAGGACACAAAAAGTTTTTTGCACCGTTAGCAGTTAAACTCAAAAAACGCCCCATGTCGCTCAACTGACACCTGTCACATCAAGCATCTGTCACCGCGACGTCACTGCCTGCATTGGCACAAGCAGTTCGCAAATAAGGACTCACTCGAGTCCACCTGTGGCCTTATCTTGCGTAACTTACTATTATAGTGTGATGGGAAGCCACCACAGCCATGAAGAGAAGGGTGAGAAGCAGGAAAAGGGGGGAAGCGGGCTGAACACGCCGAGAGGGGGTTCTCGGCGCGGGACCGTCACATCTGTGCCAAGATCAGGTTCTGGAGCTGATATCCAGGAGCCAGAGAAGCCTCAGACGTCCATGGTGCCCGTGGAGAAGCTTGGGAAGGTGAGTGAGTGCTAGCGAGGGTTGTCAAGGCTGTTTCATGGTTGCCCTGTCACCGCGTGACGGAGGCGATTTGTTTGCTTTGGCTTATAAAGAGTGGCCTCGGAATGTCTGCCGTTAATTATTTACGTCTGTCTTCCTTATTACGGTTATTGATCCTTAACTGAGACATTTCGCGTGGTATGTTAGAAGTTATGGAGTCTTATGTGTCATCAAATAGTCATAGATAATTTTAAGTGGTGATAATATGGCAGCAAGGAATGTTTGTAAACAATCAAGATAATAAATGTTTAATCTGATCTCTACAATAATTACACTTATTGGGTCCTGCCTGAAGCAAATGTTGTATAAATGTTTGAAGTTTAAAACAAGATTAAAATCTTCTTTGCAAATAAAATAGAACAAAAATAGAAACTAAAAAAAATAAACACATTTTAGCCAGTGTAATCTTAACAAATGAAACATATGAAAAATAAAAATATCTAACAACATCTACATAATCAATAACAAAATATAATATACAAATATGACCAACCACCATATATAACTTATTTAAGCAGTTGTGTAAACATTAGGTAGGTATGCAAAAAACCTGCTCAAAATGATTTGTTCTAGAAGGATTTTTTATTTTTATTTTGTTTGTATAATATTGGCTAAGCCAACACTCCACAGAGTAGAATAACTTGAAAAGACCTTTATAAGTTATAAATGTAATACATAAAAAATAAATACATTATTATACTGTGTATTATTTTATTATTTGTTTATAGTTCAAGTAAAAATTACATGTTTTATTACCATGATAATTAATTGTTCAATCTAAAGTAGTCCAATTTTTGATACATCTTGTTGACTTTAGATTCTGAATGGATGACGTAATGTTTTATCGTAGAACATTTCCACAACCGGCTCGCACCTCTATTCAACCAATTAACACTTTACAAACAACCAAAACAATGTGGTCTTTGATGAAAACAAAATAGAGCTCATATTGGTTTGCAAGAGCAAATCATGTGCAGAAATTAATGTGAACCTGTGTGTTTCTCTAGTTAGGTACAATACAAATGAAGAAATCAGGTAAAGGGTTGCATGCTGTGTGGTTTCAAAGGATTTTTTTTCTATAAATGCTCCGCAAGGATTGAATTGCCTGCCAAGGTTTTCTCTAGGCACTGTAATATAGGATTTTTCTAAAAAGGAGTGTGCCAGTTTCTAAAAGGTAAATGCCCATCTGACACCTCTCTTGGGTCCATATGCTATGTTAAGAGCTTATTATCAGCCAGGCCAAAGGCCTGTTAGCCAATGATGAAGTATATTGATGAAATAGTGATTCTAAATCAAGTACTTTTCACTTATTGTTGCCCACTGTTTACAAGTCAATTTCAAATATATTATGGGGATGTAGATAGGGTGCGTGACGTATCTCAGCCACAGTTATCCAAACGTCCACTTTCTCCAATAAATATTATAATGTAAATAATATATACAGCACAGAAGGAATGTCCAAAGTTCGGAAGATAGAAACACAGAAGGTAACAGTACGGAAGAAACATAGAAATAGAAATAAAGCGTCAACAAAAGCATAAGCGATAGCGAACGTAATGCGTCTAGCGGTCACGAGCGACATGTGTTTCGCGTCAGTAATGTGCATAGACTGAAGCGGGGCGCGGCGATGGCCGGCCGGCACAGGAGCGGGTCTCAGAACCGGCCGCTCTGAACAAAGGAATGCTATCGCGGTGCGCGTGTGCATTGCACCCGACTTGTTGGCACCGTCAAGAATTGACGGACGATATGAAAATATAACGTGTATATTATTATTGTATAAATGTAAATCTATGTATAAAATGTATGTAAATAAATATGTGTATATATTAATATTATGTTTTATATAAGTGTATTAATATTAGTTAAGTGTAGTGTAGATATAAGTGTAAGTGGGAAAGTAGCCCACATCACTCCCCCCCAGAGACCTGGTTAAGGGCGATAATAATCTGGGAAACGTACTTGCCTTCCCGAACGAGTAGTTTTAGGTACGTTAGCCTGACTTGGCCCAGGGTCACTATGCTGCCTCCCGCGCAGGATGTTGTCTGGTGCGGCAGGTGTGGTCGACCCCTGATCAGCGAGTTTCAAGTCCTCGGACAGGTAATACGCTGGTTTTAATCGGTCGATGGTCACGGTAACCGGTTTGCCTTTAATGAGGAGTTTAAAAACTTTATCAGTCCTCTCCAGGACTTTGTGCGGGCCTGAGTATACAGGCGTTAGAGGAGCGCGTGAAGCGTCTTCGCGAAGGAAGACGTATTCAGCTGTCGCTAACTCTTTAAACACAAAGATCCTGTCCTTGCTGTGGCGTGAAGCTGGCGTAGGCTTCAACTTCGAGGCGAATGAGCGTAACCGTGCGGTAAAATCGGTGACATCAGTGGTACCGGGTACGCTTGGGTCAAAAAATTCGCCTGGAAGTCGCAGCGGCTCGCCGTAAAGCATTTCGGCTGAGGACGCTTGTAAGTCCTCTTTAAAAGCACTGCGTATGCCGAGAAGCACTTGAGGCAATACCTCGGACCAATTGGCGTCAGCATGGCATGTAATGGCGGCCTTGATCTGCCTGTGGAAGCGTTCCACAATGCCATTGCATGCTGGATGGTACGCGGTCGTGCGTCTATGCTGGAAGCCGATGGCCTTAGATAGATATTGAAACAGTGTGGACTCAAATTGTCGACCACGATCTGTGACAATATCTACAGGACACCCAAACCTGGATATCCAGCCAGCCAATAATGCCTTGGCCACCGTCTCTGCCGTGATGTCCGCTATTGGTACGACCTCTGGCCACCGCGTAAAGCGGTCTATGGCCGTCAAGCAATAGCGGAAGCCTTGTGAAACAGGGAGGGGACCGATTAGGTCAATATGTACCTGTTGAAAGCGAGCCCGAGGGAGTTCAAATGTGCCTAGAGGTGCAGACACATGACGGCTCACCTTAGACCGTTGACATGGCACGCAAGCTCGTGCCCAGTCTCGGCAGTCCTTCCTTACGCTGGGCCAGACAAAACGCTGGGCTACAATCTTAGCACTTGTGTTGGCACCAGGATGACTTAAGGAGTGGAGACTGTCGAAAACGGCTTTTCGGTACTGCTTGGTAACGAATGGTCGGGGAGTCGGCGTACTGACGTCGCAGTACAAGGGTTCAGGGCTACCCGGGAATGGCATTCTTACCAAGCGCAGGGATGACGAGGCCAAGTACTGGGCAAGCTCGGGATCAGACACTTGAGATCGAGCTAGGTCGGCAAGATCGAATGGTATCGCCAGTTCTTCAATCCGAGATAAGGTGTCGGCCACGACATTGTCTTTGCCAGATATGTGCCTTATGTCGGTGGTGAACTGGGATATGTAGTCCAAGTGTCTAAACTGCCTAGGCGAACAGTTATGTTTCCTCTCATGGAAAGCAAAACTGATCGGCTTATGGTCAGTATAAATCGTGAAGTGCCTCGCCTCTAGCATATGCCGAAAATATTTAATACCCTCGTAGATCGCAAGCAGTTCGCGATCATACGGCGAGTATTTGGTCTGGGATGGACTCAGCTTCCGAGAAAAGAAAGCCAACGGCTGCCATACCTGGTCCTGCAGCTGCTGCTGCAGTACTGCACCCAGTGCCACGTCTGATGCGTCTGTGACCAACGCCAGCTTAGCCCGACAATCGGGATGAGCAAGTAATGCTGCGTTGGATAGGCTTTCCTTGGTCTCGTTGAAAGCCTTCAGAGCATCGCCGGTCAGGTTGATGGGTTTGGAACCTTTGACTGCTCCACCCAGGAGTGCGTTGAGAGGTGCTTGGATTTGGGCGGCATGTGGCAGGAATCGCCTGTAAAAGTTGGCCATACCCAAAAATTTTCTCAGCTGCTTGACGTCCTTGGGTGGTGGAAAGTCACGTATGGCTTGGACTTCGTGTCTAAGGGTTTGGTACCGCTCTCAGAAATCAGGTAACCTAAAAAAGTTACCTGTGGAGCCCCAAAGACGCACTTAGACACGTTGATTACCATGCCGTAGTCTCGGAGTCTGGTAAAAACTTCACGTAGGTGCTGTTTGTGCTGCTCCTCGTCTCTGGAAAAGACTAAAAAGTCGTCCAAGTAGCAGTAGACGAAGTCCAGCCCGCGTGTCAGCTCATCCACGAACCTCTGAAAGGTTTGGCCTGCGTTCCGGAGTCCGAATGTCATAAACGGAAACTCGAACATACCGAAGGGTGTAGTAATGGCCGTCTTCGGTATGTCCTCCGGACATACAGGTATCTGGTTGTAAGCCTTTACGAGGTCAATGGTACTAAAGACCTTACAACCAGATATGCTGTGGGTAAAATCATGCAAATGCCTGATGGGGTATTTGTCAGGGACGGTACGGGCGTTGAGCTGACGGTAATCACCACACGGGCGCCACCCATTATCTTTTTTAGGCGCCAGGTGCAGTGGTGAAGACCAAGGGCTCTCTGATGGTCGTGCCGTGCCGCTAGCCAACATACCTTCAAACTCCTGCCTCGCCAGCTTCAGCTTGTCAGGGGCAAGACGTCTCGGAGCGCAGGATACCGGGGGACCTGGAGTGGTGCGAATGTGGTGTTGAGTGTTATGTGGTATAGTGCGGTGTATGCCAGCAGGTCGTGTGATCTCAGGATATTCCTGTGACAATATTTGATGGTAGCAGGAATCGCTGCCGTTCATGACCTTCACAGAAAATATATCACTAGTATTAATAGCAGAAACGGCATTAACATATAAACTAGTGATGTTATCTACAATACGACCTAGCCTCTTACCACCACAATCTACAATTAAATTATAGTGCGCCAGAAAATCTGCCCCTATAATCGGTTTAGTAACCGTAGCTACCACAAAACGCCACGGAAAGTCGCGTCGAAGTCCAAGGTCCAGGTTAAGATGCGCGTAACCGTAAGTTTCGATGGGTGTCCCATTGGCTGCGGAAAGGTTGTACCCCGTCGGTGCTCGACGCTCGTGCAGTAACGACTTGGGGAAGACGCAGAGGTCGCTACCGGTGTCGACCAAAAACTGCAGCTTCGACCTTCTGTCGGTGACAAACAGGCGACGCGATGTGACAGGGCGGTCAGGAGTCGCCATTACCGACTGCCCATGGCATTTCCCGACTTCTTGTAGTCGCAGGGTTGTACGCACTTGTTAGCGTTCTCGCCATGTCTTGAATGGTACCAGCAGATGGGAAATTTCCTATACCTGGACTGGGACCTGGTGCTGGAACGACTCTGCCTTCTGGAGCGGCTGGGATTCCTTGAGCGGGATCTTCCTCCTTCACGGTCCATCTTCAAGGCTCGAACCTCTCTCCTGAGCGCAGCTATCTCCCTTGCCAAGGCGTCACTACTGGAGCCAGGTTGCTCGGAGCCTGCAGAAGCGACGTGCGACGAACAAGCGCAGCGTGGGCCGATGTCGTGGACCCTGTCAGCAAGGTCTGCGATAATGTCCAACGAAGCATCTGGATGCCCTGCGAGGACAGTTTGGATGCTCGCGGGTAATCTGTTGGTCCACATCATGCGTAAAACGTCGTCCGATATGCGCTTAGCTGCCAGAGCCTGCAGGTGACGCAGGAACTGAGACGGCTTACGATCTCCCAGCTCTTCGTGATGCAGGAGTTGCTGGATCTGTCGCTCGGTGGTATCACTCAGTCGACTAATGAGTTCGCTCTTCAGCTTAACATACTTGTCAGTTGCCGGTGGATTGGTGATAATATCCCTGACCTCCTTTGCAAACTGTCGATCCAACTGGCTGACGACATAATGAAATTTTGTCAGGTCATTGGTGATGCCGGCTATGTCGAACTGGCCCTCAACCTGTGAGAACCAAATCGCGGGTTCCTCCGGCCAAAAAGGTGGAAGTCGTACTCCGACTCTAAAAACTTCGGATGACGGAGTCGTTGTTGTTGTGGAACCGAGCGGCGCAGTTGTGACGGATGGTGCAGTGGGAACAGGCACTCCCGCCGGTACTTGTGTGATGGGCGACATAACGGTATTTCCTTTGTCTATTTTGCTCGACACTTCTACGTACGGTTTTCTGATAAAATCCTCGTGGTACTGTGTTCTTCAGGGGTCACCAGTATGGGGATGTAGATAGGGTGCGTGACGTATCTCAGCCACAGTTATCCAAACGTCCACTTTCTCCAATAAATATTATAATGTAAATAATATATACAGCACAGAAGGAATGTCCAAAGTTCGGAAGATAGAAACACAGAAGGTAACAGTACGGAAGAAACATAGAAATAGAAATAAAGCGTCAACAAAAGCATAAGCGATAGCGAACGTAATGCGTCTAGCGGTCACGAGCGACATGCGTTTCGCGTCAGTAATGTGCATAGACTGAAGCGGGGCGCGGCGATGGCCGGCCGGCACAGGAGCGGGTCTCAGAACCGGCCGCTCTGAACAAAGGAATGCTATCGCGGTGCGCGTGTGCATTGCACCCGACTTGTTGGCACCGTCAAGAATTGACGGACGATATGAAAATATAACGTGTATATTATTATTGTATAAATGTAAATATATGTCGGGAATTGTGGGCGTATCATACTATCGGCAGCACCTCAGAACCTTCAATCGTGGATGACGAGGGCCTTCAATGAAATACGATGTTCAACTCACAATCTTTACTGCACAAGACTCATTACAAATCACAGCACGCGTTACGTTTCTTATCTTAAGCAAACCAGTGGATTAGACCCAGGAGCCGCCACAGACGTCATCTTCTCCCGTTCGTTCTCATCGTGCTCCTTCTGAAGATTTATTGACAGCATAACTTCAATTGTTCTGGACTTCAATTGTTTTAAGAGCGCACTCTATGACGTCTTGGCGGAACTGCGTCGAACGCCACTCAAGTGTACGTAACACCCTAGTTTGCTCTATTTGTCAAGGTTTGCATGACAAAACGCCTCTTGAAGGCGATAGATGGCACATTTCAGCCATTCTCCGACACGGCCAACCTGACATTGTACGGGTCCCTCCGTACGTTATCCATCCCCCTTTATGATTTTCACTGGTAGACTAGAGCGAAGATGAGTACTTCTTCTCCCAAAAGAGACTGTAGAGCGCTGATCATCTGCACCACCACGGCATCCTGACATTGTATGCATCACTGCATTACATCTGCGGACAGAAACAATCTGAGGTATCTAAGCTCATTGCTCGGCCTACCTGACCAAAGTAAGTTCCTCCATAACTTTTGGATACTGACAGGCAACTCAACTCAACTCGTTCAATAACACGCACATAGATCATTGTTGTGAATGAACAAGTTCAGCATCAGTAGCATCACGATATTCAATCAGGCCATATTTCAACGGAAATGGGGTAGAGATACATTTCGAACAATTCATTAAGAGACTTAAAATGCAACAGCGTGAAAATAATATCACCATAATCCAAACAGCGTGAAAATAATATCACCATAAAGATACAATACAAACTAGCTTTTAAATGAACCTCACCACAGAGATTCCCCTCAGTTGAAACACATCTTGTATTGAGTTCTCGAAAATAAATGGTTATCCATATTTAACTGATTTTATGAACATTATCTGCGCATTCTTTATTCTATTCTTTACTTAAACGTTTAGTATTCCCTAAAAGTTTAGTGTTCCCACTAATAGATTTTCTTATTTGATTTCATTGATACCTTGATCCAGATCTATTTGCCATTTTAATCATTACCTCAAAATGTTAGCTAGGATCACAGAAAATAGCGATGAAATTAGTTTATCCGTTTGAAAGATACTTGGCCGCACGCACACAATGGCCTCTCACCCAAGACGCGTGTATCATCTCCGTTATCTCATGGTTAAAATGTTTAGTAAGTTTGATTTAAACTAGTAGTTCGCCCCGAACTGAGAACTCGCGGTTCGCCAAAAAGTTAGATCAATTTAATGAACCTACTACTTAGTCGGCAAAGGATCGAAAACCGCATGTGATTTATTGCAAGGTCTGCGGAGCACATCACAACACCATAGAGATTAAAATAAACTGTATCTGTGGTAAGCCGTTATCTTTCTTGTCAAATGTCAAATACCTATATTATGTTTATTTTTATCTTGTTAATTATTTAAAAATGGTAAACTTAAAAACAATATTATAAAAGCCGAGCACTTTCATTTGATACCAAACTCGACCATACTTTCTTGCAAATAAGATGACCAGAAAAGCAAGACCCCTCACAAATAGCTTTCTAGCCTTTTAAGCTCTTCTAACTCAATAACACCTTGATCGAGCCTGCTCATAATTGAATGACTAAAATACAATGCCCTCAACTACACGTTTACCCAATTTCATTTAAATTAGAACAAATTTACTTAAGTTATTGTGTATCAAACTATCCTCTGATAGCTCAGCTTAAAAACATCGAAATGCCGGGACGTGCCCCTAGCCAGCCGTGTGTTCCAAGTTGAATGTAAGAACTTCACTTCGCTTCGCTCGCTCGTTCGATCACCCGCCTATGTATAAAAAGATTGAGCCAGGTCAATTGATTTCAAACCAGCTTTCTACCATACCCTGAATATTTTGATTAAATTTTGGCACCATTAATTATTTGTGTATTCCTAAACACAATCATTAATTCCATAAACAAAAAGAAGCATATTGTAATTAATCGACACGTAATTTTAAGTTTCGGAATAGGACTACGACAGTTTACTTATTCGATTCTCATATTAAATAGTTTAAACACGTACCAAAATTGCGTTCAGTTCAGTTTAAACCGACTTCTCTATTTTATTCCTTCTGTAGGTACGGACAACACATTTACAAGACAGCTTGAGAAATTTTCAAAACTTGATATATTATCAGGTAAGTCCAGTATTATACTTTCTACGAAAACCAAATTGTATTTTTTTTATCGCTTTCATAATTTTATCCCACTTCTGATGTCGGGAATTGTGGGCGTATCATACTATCGGCAGCACCTCAGAACCTTCAATCGTGGATGACGAGGGCCTTCAATGAAATACGATGTTCAACTCACAATCTTTACTGCACAAGACTCATTACAAATCACAGCACGCGTTACGTTTCTTATCTTAAGCAAACCAGTGGATTAGACCCAGGAGCCGCCACAGACGTCATCTTCTCCCGTTCGTTCTCATCGTGCTCCTTCTGAAGATTTATTGACAGCATAACTTCAATTGTTCTGGACTTCAATTGTTTTAAGAGCGCACTCTATGACGTCTTGGCGGAACTGCGTCGAACGCCACTCAAGTGTACGTAACACCCTAGTTTGCTCTATTTGTCAAGGTTTGCATGACAAAACGCCTCTTGAAGGCGATAGATGGCACATTTCAGCCATTCTCCGACATATATGTATAAAATGTATGTAAATAAATATGTGTATATATTAATATTATGTTTTATATAAGTGTATTAATATTAGTTAAGTGTAGTGTAGATATAAGTGTAAGTGGGAAAGTAGCCCACAATATTTTTTCAATACCTATGTGCGTGCGTGCGTGCGTGCGTGCGTGCGTGCGTGCGTGCGTGCGTGCGTGCGTGCGTGCGTGCGTGTGTAGTATTGAACAACCAATTTAGCTAGGACCCTAAATGACGTAACAATCGCGGAGTGTGATGGTACAAGTGCCTGTGGATGCCTATATATTTATGAGTAAGCTGTTTACAATCTACATAATATTGATAATGACTGTACTAAAATGTTAAATCTAGACTATATCTTCACAGCAGCAAGAGATAAGGCTTATACACGAGACATAAACTAGGATGATCTACATGAGTCATACCTAAATTATACTGTTCTTTTTAAAATTTAAAATTTATGCTAAATTGACCTATAAATAACTGTAGTGGCATCACCAACTGAATGGGCCCTACGGAAGACCAGCGCTGGCTTTATAGCTAGCATTATGCTGAGTTGGGTCCATTTTGTGATGCACACTTAATGATTTCTTATTTTCTTGCAGTTGTTGTCTGTCCATGTTCGTACATGTTTTGTAATCGTCGCGAACGTGAATAAATATATTTATCTTTATAAAAAAACTTTTACAATAAAATATTCTTTTCTTTACCCTAACTAGTTGATAACTATACAATACAATATCATCGCTTTAATTATCTAAGAGTAGGTATAATAAAATAAAGTATCTTAATAATTTCTAATCCTGAAAATCATAAACCATTGTTTTTATTTTGCTGTAGCTGGTTCTAACTAATTCTCTTTGGTTATAACCTCCTGATTCTAAATGTATTACAATGTACATATTCATGCAATCTAATTTGAACTTTTCATGAACCAATTAAAGTAGCATTTATTTTATTTCATTGCTTTTTAAAACAAACGAATTTTTTTCCAAATTACATATAGAACAAGGTACAAATTAAAAATTGAAAAATTTCTATGGCGGGTCTTACGAGAATAAATATCAGTATTGTTGTCTGGTACTGATAACTGAGCCCTATCATAATTAGTGCACGTCATCAACCTCGCCATAATCTGTCAAGCTCAGGACTAAGATGCTTATCATTATCATTGTCACAGTAATCTGAGTAAATTAATGCCAGATTTGTTTAGTCTGTGATCAATGTGTTGATGAGACAGTGCGTTATTGTAATTGTAATTTCTCATGTCTTTCTAAAATTAAACGCATTTTTTAAAATAAATAAAAACTTTTAAACAAAATATTCTTTATTCAAAAAGACTTTATTTGTGATCCGAGTTTAGTAAAATAATTTCCGACAACGATATACAACAAGATAAACACCGGCAACGCGCATGTGACCACCCAGCACACGTCCGTTGGCTACGGGAACCGCCTACTTCAGACGGGCTGTATACTCATTTGTCTGAGACATAATAATACAATTGGCTTCAGTATTCGAAATAACGTTACGACCGGTCATTCGTGTTTACGGTACGGGGGAGACTGTGGAGAGATGGATCGCTGGGAAAAAGTGCGCGTGCACTTCCGAGTCAATAGCTTGAAGTTTTCCATCGTCGGTATACAGGAGAGCAGGATAAAGAAGAGGAAAACTGCGGCTCCTACTTGCAAGGTACATACTGACATTAACCCCGAATTAAGAAGAGGAAAGTGACGGCAGTTGGATACCGATTGCGGCTATGCAATAAATAGGTGCCTCGGTTTTTTCTCGCGTTAAAATCGAAAGAGCTTTTGTGATTCTGGGCAGAGATAACATACTTACCTAAAATTACTAAAATGTAAAGAAATGGGAATTAATTTAATGCTTTTTATATACCTACAACTAGGTAAGTACTTATGCCCGGCGCCCACTATCGCCACGGCACGACAAGGAATCCTTTGGCATATTGCCGAGGCGTCCTCAGGCATCGTCAGGCATGTCGATATACTTAAGTCTAGTGAAACTAACCGTGAATCATTCAAAACTGTTATTTATCTGTTACCCTCAGGCATGCCAAAAACCGAAATCCTTTAGGGTCTTAATAAAGTGATTTAAAACTTAGCTTTAAGGGTCTTTATAAATAAAACAAACATAATTTTGAGGTACGTTAATACGTAATTATAATTTTTAGTTACGGTCAAAAGTTGCTTCAAATGGTTCGTGTAATATAACACACGGCCGCTGCGTCGCCAGTTCTCTTCTTTTGAACTTGGCTTGACACGCTGCCGCTTGTCTATATAATAAGATACCTGATAGTAAGATATAATACAGTCGATTTTTTATTGACATGAATCAGCCTTGTGCCATAAACGGGCAGCATATTCGATCATGACCACGGTCAATGTAATATTAACACTAACTGACCGGAACTGACCGACGGTGGACCTTGTTATCTTTGCTATAAGGGTTACATTATTACAAATAGCCAGTTAAGAGTATGATATTGTCAATCAATACCAGGAAAGTGATGGCTGTCAAATGTTCACCATTGTCCTGTAGCTATTTGAGGGTCCTTTTCTTAAAATCATCAAGGTTTATTGATTGGTTAAAAAAGGCAACATAACATTAAGTCGAGCCTTTAAGAATTTGACGCTAAGAATGGTACGAATGCCTGCAGTAGGCACGTTCACACTCCACAACGCATTATATGCTTATGTTTTATGGCGTACGATGTACCTTAATGTTCTGTAAGTTTTAATTTCGCTTACTTATGTGCGCTTCGCACTTCTGTACATTCATCTGAAAACTCCATATGACGTAGGTACTTTAAGCAGGTAAACATGATAAACGTATATTTTTTTCTTGTCCACAGCTTCTCGCGCAAAGATCTCAAAAAGAAGATGGAGTTAACGGCGTTACAGAGAAATCGTTTACAGTAAGTGTCATACACGACAAACATTTTATTACTTGTTAATATTATTTGAAAGCAAGTGTGAACTTTATTAAAGAGCTCAAAAACTCATACTTTTAAAACTGACACGGAACCTAATCGCGTACAGTTAGACCAAGCTAAGTGGAAGAAAGTAATAAACTTAAGCACACAACCACCACCACCATAGGGTCTTTTCCTAATTAGTTATTAAAATTGGATCTCTTACTATTGGAACTAGTACTAGTTAACCATTAGGAATTCAAATTTAAATCGTTTGAAATGCACCCTAAAAACGCCAGTCCATTAACAAAGTCCAAAACTAATAAAAACATTGTTATTTGCAGAAATATCTGTTCCCCATGTACCCCGAGCTGGCCCACCAGTTCTACACATACATCCACAAAGTAGGCAAGTGCAAGAACCAGCACATCCCGGCGTCCGTCTTCAGGGTGCAGTGCGAGAAGATACTCGGCATGTTGGACGACGCGGCCATTATAGAGACTTACGTCAGGTAATACTACTATAGTGTACCCCGAGCTGGCCCACCAGTTCTACGCGTACATCCACATAGTGGGCAAGTGCAAGAACCAGCACATCCCGGCGTCCGTCTTCAGGGTGCAGTGCGAGAAGATACTCGCCATGTTGGACGACGCGGCCATTATAGAGACTTACGTCAGGTACTTGTTCAAGTCTTGTAAAGGGAGGGGGTGGGAGGGGAAGGGATCCCTTAGAATAATATAAAACGGAAAATCTGTCTTATTTCTTGGTTTTATTGCGAAATTAAGTAGGAGTTTTCAAGGTCCAGTTTACTTTTTTGTGAGTTTCCGCTGACTCCATTTCACCTCAATTAATGGAGTTTCTATGTTTCGCTTCGTTTAACAAGAAATGCCTCCATTACAAAATAGTCTTTAGACGGGATAGTAAAGAAATAATAATGCAATAAATCAAAGTAGCACTCATTATTTTTTTGTAAGTAAGTAAGCTCTTTATTTGCATTAAATGTGGTATTAAATTTGCATTAAAAGGTCTTAAATATTATAAATTGAAAATGCATCACACATTTAGCTGAATTGCAGCATGCAAAATGTACACCTATATCTAAAATCTCTTACAACATGCAACATGTACACAATCTTGAGTTGAGAGCAAGAAAAACATGAATTTAAATCATTAATAATTTGGCTCTTTTGTAAAAAGCTTTACGTTTAAAAACCTCATGTTACAAACGTCTGCGGTGTTTTTACTTATAAAACCTTCAGAGCATTTACAAGTTTTAAGAACCCACTACTGAATAAAACTAGGATAAGCAAGCTGGTATTTTCTATCAGACTCCGTACTTTGACTTATCCATACTTACATAAACTTATAGGAGCGTCGTCTGCCAACAAACTGCTCTGTGGTTTGGCAGAAGAATGCATGTATTTAGTTGTACCTAAGTACAATTGAGAATAAATGCTTTATTTTTTTTATTATTATTATTTATGTATATGTCGTGAACAGGATGTTTTCCGTAGAAGAGGAAGAAGAAGGAACAGTGTCAGCGGCAGCACTGCGCGCTCTGCTTTACACGAGCTACAAACTATCCATGGACCACTACCCTGACGGGCCGCAGACCTGTCTTGCGGTGGGTATATCATGAATTTCATTGAAATAGTTTATTGATATATATGAATTACATTATTTCAAGTTTTTCAGAGGCAAACGCTGTAAATGTTATATACAGACGTTCTCAACTGTTTCCTCCGATCGCAATGATTTCTTCAGAACAAATCGCTGTTATCATAATCTCGTCAGACTGTTTCGCTTTATTTATTTTTCATATTCGTGCAGTTGAATTTTGAAGCAGAAATGTGAACTAAATCTCGATCTTTGAGATGTTTACTAATGATTTCAATCGAAACTGTAAAAACGGTTGCTAATTCTCTTCTCTTAATGTCTGTATTTATTTAGAACTAGATGATCATTCAAAAGTAGAATTATTTTAAGACGTATATGGTAAATATGCTGATGATCAGGCTTTTTTTACAGATAAACAAGGTGTTAAATTCGGTGGTGAACGGCTGCTTCAACAAGAAGGACTCCCATTCCGTGGGTTTTGTTGTGCGCTGGCTGGAGCAGCATTGCCACCGTCTCATATTTCCTGTGCACAGGTAAAATGGACCTGCTATTGTGATATGTGCGTATATTATTCATTTTTGTGTTGATAATATCTTCCTTTTTCAAGTTCTCCATGTCAATGAGGCCAAACTCTTTTTAGCATGAGTTTTTTTTCTGTACAGTATAGTAATGAAATAACTTTATAGCCTGGGTCAAAATTCTTTTCGTTAGCTTGTTTCTGATCATTATCACGCTTCTATTTCTGGAGTGTTATTGCATATCTTTCTAGTTGTAGATGAAGTTTTTCTTGTCAAAAATTAAAAACAAAATTTCTCCCTATACAAAAAGCTCCACCCCGTCACATTTATGGGGACAAAAAACAAGACAGCGAAAAAACTTTGACGCGCCTGATTTATTTTCTTGAACGCCCATACAACCATTTCCAGTCGCCGTTACGACGCGGTGTTGACACATCTTGTGTCGACACCGTCTGTTTCGGTCACAATTCCAGTCGCAGAGTCGTCGCCGTGTCGACACAGTTACCAGAAATGGGGAAGGGTCGACACATGACACAAAGTGACATAAAGTGTGGTCGCCGTGTGCACACATTGTTTCGGGTTTGCGACTACTTTATGCCAAAATCATTCGTTCATTCGTTCATTTTGTTCCTGTCAAATGGAAACTGTCAGATGGAAAAATACTTAAATAAAAATAAGTGACATTAATACGCCATCTCTAAAACGGATTACAAGACGTAATTATATATTGTTTGCATTTATATTACAATATGACTTAAATTATTATGGGGAATTAAACTGCTCGAGTGATTTGATAAACTAAGTGTAATATAATCAACGCGCCACCACATTGTTTTAGTTTAGCCGGAAATGAAATTGTTTACTTCTCAGTGCCTGTGTTCATAACTATGGGGCTATTCATAAATTACGTCATTTCAAATTAGGGGGGGGGGGGGGTCTGGACATCGGATGACGGTAGCATGATGTAGGAGGAAACGGGGTCATTCGAAGCATGATTTTTGGATGATTTTAGGGGGGGGGGGGGGGTCAAAAATCGTCAAAAATCGATGACGTAATTTATGGACAGCCCCTATATTATTTGAAGCATTTTTAGTACTTCGATGCGTATACTATACTTAAATAACAGAAATAACGCTTTACATACTACGAAATTTGTTAATTATGATGTTTAAATATGGTTTAAGGCTGAGAAATATTGCAGTCACAAAGTAGTTGCAATGTTTCGACTTTGTGTCGACTCTGTGTTGACACATGACACGCGCTGTCAAAAGTAATAACAAAGTTACTGGTATGTTACTGGATTTGCAAAATGGCTCCTTGTGTTGATTTGTTTTCAGATATTCTCAAAGTGTAAAAATGCCGTGGTTAGAGATGGGCATTAATCGATTAACTGTTTATTCGACTAATTAATGGAATAAAAAAAGTTAATTCTCAAATTTTAATCGCGATTAGTTTAGTCGACCTAACATAGATTGAAATTGAATTAATCTGAATATTAATCGAATAAATTATCGATTAAATCTCGATTGAAAGTTGACAGGGGGCCATTTTTGTACGTAAAAATAATAGAAATGTCTTGCATGCAGATGGTAGCAAAACACTTTGTCATAAAAGTCGAGATGGGTGTCGATATATAGGTTTTAGGGAGTGCCGATTTCGAAAATAATGACCATTTTGGAATCCGAAATGGCGGCTATGCACTGTGTCATAAAAGTCGACATGGATGTCGTTTTATACGTTTTAGGGGGCCCCAATTTTGAAAATGATGACCATTTTGGAATCCAAAATGGCGGCCATGCACTATGCCATAAAAGTCGTCATGGGTGTCGTTTTATAGGTTTTAGGGGGCGCAGATTTCGAAAATGATAACCATTTTGGATTCCAAGATGGCGGCCATGCACTATGTCATAAAAGTCGTCATGGATGTCGTTTTATAGGTTTTAGGGGGCCCCGATTTAGAAAATGATGACCATTTTGAAATCCAAAATGGCGGCCATGCACTATGTCATAAAAGTCGTCATGGGTGTCGTTTTATAGGTTTTGGGGGGCGCAGATTTAGAAAATGATAACCATTTTGGATTCCAAAATGGCGGCCATGCACTATGTCACAAAAGTCGTCATGGGTGTCGTTTTATAGGTTTTAGCGGGCGCAGATTTCGAAAATGATGACCATTTTGGAATCCAAAATGGCGGCCATGCACTATGCCATAAAAGTCGTCATGGGTGTCGTTTTATAGGTTTTGGGGGGCGCAGATTTCGAAAATGATAACATTTTCAATTTAAAAATGGCGGCAATGCACTATGTCATAAAAGTCGTCATGGATATCGTTTTGTAGGTTTTAGGGGGCGCAGATTTCGAAAATGATGACTATTTTGGATTCCAAGATGGCGGCCATGCACTATGTCATAAAAGTAGTAGTAGTAGTAGTAGTAGTAGTAATCACTTTATTGTACACAACACAGGTTTACATAATATTTACAGAAATAAAGGTACAAAGGCGAACTTATCCCTGTAAGGGATCTCTTCCAGCTAACCTTCGAGTAGAAACCTTCCCCTTCCTTAACCTTCGAGAAAAGTCGTCATGGATGTCGTTTTATAGGTTTTAGGGGGCGCAGATTTCGAAAATGATGACTATTTTGGATTCCACTTTTATGACAAAATACGTAGCCGCCATCTTGGATTATAAAATGATCATCGTTTTCGAATTCTGCACTCCCTAAAACCTATAAATCCACATCCGTGACGACGCAAGTTATCTTTATTTTCAGATCTAACAAATTGCTACAGAATACAAAGGACAAAAAAGAAGCGAGGAGGTAATGAAACAAGCAAAAATACAGATGATTCCTCGACGCAATTGGGTGATTCTTAAATTGTGTCCAGATTTTTTTTGTCATAAAAGTTTATATTTTTCACATATTACTCTCACAAGTTCCGTGACATTTCGACCTTGTAATTTTTTAAGTAAATGTTTTTGTTTATCTATGAGGATCTCACTAGAATAGTATAATCAAGGTATGTTTATATTTGATGAATGAAATAGTAACGCAAAAAAAAATATATTTGTGTCTTATATTCCTGCCGAAGACTTTTATTTTACCTTTTCCTTCTACACAAGTTTGGCCAAGTAATACGAATTTAGGGCTCTCAATTTTATTTTGACTTCTACAACAGTAAAGCTACGAGGCCATGTTTGGTATCGTTTTCGTATAAATTCGCAGTACCAAATTTAGTTAAGGTATCACATTGACACCATTCCGAAGTAAAAACATATAAACTTATTAAAATACTTTCTTTTAAACTCCTCTTCACGCTTAAACTGCTGAACAGTTTTAATTTAAATTTGGTACACATATATTTTGAGTCCCGAGACAGGATATAATAAGTTATCTCAAAAATCATCTTTTAAAGGTGTGAAATGAGGTGTAGGGGGGAATTCAGAATTGACTTCTTGAAGTTAATACTGTTTAAGTTTAGGTTTGAAGTCATGTTTTTTCATCATTTTTAACTAAATCAAAGATGTAGACCATCCCAAATTTCATATAAATCGGTTCAGCGGTTATTGATTTCCCGTACAAATTTCCACGCCACTTTTCACACCTTCAAAAGATGATTTAGGTTATAAGATCTATCCTATGTCCTGTTCCGGGACGCAAACTATTTCTATACCAAATTTCAACGAAATCGGTTCAGCGGTTAAGCGTCAAGAAGAGTTTCAAAAAAACCGGCCAAGTGCGAGTCGGACTCGCGTATTAAGGGTTCCGTACATTAAGTCCGACTCGCGCTTGACTGCACATTTCTAATAGGTTTTCCTGTCATCTATAGGTAAAGAACTATTTTGTGTATTCAGACGGACATACATACAGACGCACGAGTGATCCTATAAGGGTTCCGTTTTTTCCTTTTGAGGTACGGAACCCTAAAAAGATTTATTTTTATTTTGTGGAATGGTGTCAATGTGATATCTTAAATGGATTCAGCACCCCAGATTTATACGAAAACGATACCAAACACGGCCTAGCACCTTCACTGATATAGATATATCAAGATAAAATTGAGAGCCCTAAATAAACTTTCAAGAGCGGATATCTCAAAAACTATTCAACATATCGAAAAAATTGA
The DNA here is from genome assembly GCF_910591565.1 of Cydia splendana. Classification (NCBI taxonomy): domain Eukaryota; kingdom Metazoa; phylum Arthropoda; class Insecta; order Lepidoptera; family Tortricidae; genus Cydia; species Cydia splendana. Next base: position 382,410 of record NC_085978.1, on the reverse strand, counting down.
CTGAATAAACTTGTAACAAATTAAATTAACTTTCATTTTGTATAAGTGGCCATGTCGCTGAGATGCATAGTTTCCGAGATATAATCGAAAAACGGGAAAATGGGACCTTCAAAGCCCCCTCTCTCCCCCCCCCCCGCTCAAGGGCTACGGCCGGGGACTTTTGATATGTTCACCTCCTAACTTGTCAAACCGAGTTACGGAGTCAAAAATTGTGTTCCGAGCATTTCCCTCTACAACTTTTGGAGCATTCGTTGCCTGACCTAAGTAGCTTATTGAATTTCTTTAAAAACTTTTCTGTAAAAGGTTGACGGGTGTTGGGTGTTTATATGGTTTCGGTCGATTATTATCATTTGCATTGCCCATGATGACTTACTAGAATTACGAGCACACGAGACACTAATAGTAGTTTGACAAACCTTGGTTTTCAAGAGGTATTTTATATTGACATTTGCTGTCACAAATTTGCTGTCAGATTTAGTCGCAAACCGCACGCAAAGTGCACACAAATGTGTCGACACCTTGTTACGGAAAAGTGTAGACACGGCGACGACACTTTGTTTCGAAACAATTCTAGACACATTGTGTGGACTCTGTTACGACACATCTGACATTTAGTTACCACTTTGTGATTCTGCGACTGGAATGGTTATATGGGCGCTTTCTTGTTAAAAACTGCATGATGAAATCCTTGAAAATACAAAGCAACATAAACATCCCGTCCTGTTGCAGATACTGCGTCCACATGCTCGCCACCCGACACCGCGACATCTCGGCGCACGTAGAGTCAGACGGAGCCGGCGCGGGACTCGAACTGGCTACCCCCGTTCTAGAACGGGCGAGGGCTGGCGTTGGAAACTTACTGCCCGCTAGCGGGGCTTGGTTGTTGGCTGGTACCGCCCCTCCACTCTACAGTAGACCGGTACAGCCTCCCCCACTACCGCAACACGGTTAGTAACGTAGAGTCATATGTAGAGTAGCACACTAACAGTAGGGACCGTTACGGCTGCCCTTGCTGCCACAACATCGTTAGTATACGAGTACGTAGAGCCATATGTAGAGCAAGAGCGGGGCTAGAATTGGCTACTCCAGTACTTAGCTGGTACCGCCCCACCACTATAGTCACCACAGCACGGTCAGCAACGTAGAGCCATATGTAGAGTAACTAACTACATAACAACATACGTGAAGCGGACGGAACAGGTACGGGACTCGAACTAGGCATGCTTGTGTTAGACCGAGCACCACGGTGGAATCGAAATATATACCTAGCGTCAATGTGCAGAAAAACTCAAGGAGCTAGATCTACTTTGACTAGAAATTATGTCGAAAATTACAATAACATGGAGTTTTGAAACGCTTTACCTACATTGATAACTCGCATGAACTGTTTTAATAAGTGCCTACCGCAAAAAAGCTGTAGCTTTTCAAAATTAAATCAAGCTACTTTAACTACATTTTAACGAAAGTGTTACATATTGTCTACTTTGATAAAATCTCGTATCTCGCACTGTTACTTAAAGTTAAAACGCAGTAACTCTATATGCATTCCATACATAGTTACCACATTTTTCTTTTGATTGACAGAACAAAATACGAGTTTTTTTTTCAAAGTATAGTCGCGATATACATTGAATACTTGAGTTTCTCTTTAGTTTATCGGAAAATTTGGACACTTTATATCTTATAATTAAGTGAAATACTTGTGCTCAACAGATTTGGCATCAACAAGCGATCCACAGAGTAAGTTGGGCCAGTTAAAGACCCACAGAGACTGCTGTTCATAGCACTACCTAAATACGGAATCCGTGGCTAGCACTGGACTACGATTTTTGACGAATCTTCAATTCAAAACTTGGTTTAACCGTTGTAATTTGTAAATATATGAATAATTTGATATTTCGTGCATTTACAAAGTTTTTAATTGGAGATTCTCACAATTCCTTCGTAGTTATATTTTATTAAGCATGGTCACGATCGAGCATTAGACTAGCTACTAGAGAACTCATATCAAGAGAATGGATGTGTATACTTGTCTCTACTGAATCGTCATTTGTTTCACGAATTTTATAATAATGTGACATTCAAAGCATTACAAATTGAATAAACACTGCAACTGAAGAAAATTATCACTTGTGTATTGTCTTTCATCATTCATTGAGCATCTTGATATGATATGAAAATATGAATGTATGAAAGCTAATATCAATGAGATGTATTTTGGAGAAAAGGATCTAGGCTATACAAGTAGTAACCCTTCATAAAAATGAAAACCTGATGAAAACTAAAGTCATAACCACTTTTTTGAGCGTAAATCCTCGTCCCCATATGTCGTCCAATTTGATATTACGATTAATTTTCACATTGAATGTAATGTGATTAAATTCAATGCAATGTTGGAAGATTTCATACAGACATTAGAAGAGTTCGAAGAAACATACATTATATTTACTTGTTTTGTAAATGGCATGATTTATTTGACCTACACATTTAAATAACATTTTCAACTCTATACCATAACACAATGGGAACGTTCCCAATCCTGGGGGTTTAGTCAACATGACAATTGTTAACGAAACTGATATTTTTTCATACATTTTTATTTTTCACTTGGATTTGTCGATGTACGGTTGTTATCTTGGTTAGTCCCCATGTTATTTCTTGTCTATTTTTTATTTCTAAATAGAAGTTATAACCTAGTCATTCTCTGATCATTCAGTGTACTTATCTACTTATGCTACATTCACTTAAGAATGTTTCTAGGTTTTTGGGAAACACATACTATAGTCTGGCGATTGGCCAACCATTTCGGTCACTATATAAGACGGCAAAACTCAAGAAAATCAAAATTGAATTTGTATTTCAAGCCATTGAATAAGGAACAGCAATGGTTGACCAAAACAGAATACCTATACTTGTATTGCTAACATCTTATAAACTCGTATTTTCTTTTCGTTATGATTAGTTGTCTCCTTCTATGTTGTCATGTGTTAGTCAGTGTTTAGTATGTATATATATATTTTTAATAATGAAGCTTTTATAAGTTTTCATGGACGTTGTTTGCAGCGGGTACCCTAGCATCTACAGCATGGTTGGCGCGACTGGTGTGTGCGTTACCGTCCCACTGGGCCCCGTTATACAACTCCAACGAACACGGACTGGGCGCTAATAGATTCCTATACCACACACTCAACTACAGGTACGACACTTGCACTGTTCGCCAGTGTATGGTATTGTGGGTGGGTGGGTGGGGATTCCTACACCACACACTCAACTACAGGTACGACACTTGCACTGTTCGCCAGTGTATGGTATTGTGGGTGACATGGGTTGTTGTTAGCTGGTATCCTAGCGACTGGTGGGTGCCCTGCCGTCCCACTGAGCCCCGTTATACAACTCTAACGAACACGGACTGGGCGCTAATAGATTCCTACACCACACACTCAACTACAGGTACGACACTTGCACTGTTCGCCAGTGTATGGTATTGTGGGTGACATGGGTTGTTGTTAGCTGGTATCCTAGAGACTGGTGGGTGCCCTGCCGTCCCACTGAGCCCCGTTATACAACTCCAACGAACACGGACTGGGCGCTAATAGATTCCTATACCACACACTCAACTACAGGTACGACACTTGCACTGTTCGCCAGTGTATGGTATTGTGGGTGACATGGGTTGTTGTTAGCTGGTATCCTAGAGACTGGTGGGTGCCCTGCCGTCCCACTGAGCCCCGTTATACAACTCCAACGAACACGGACTGGGCGCTAATAGATTCCTACACCACACACTCAACTACAGGTACGACACTTGCACTGTTCGCCAGTGTATGCTATTGTGGGTGACATGGGTTGTTCTTAGCTGGTATCCTAGCGACTGGTGGGTGCCCTGCCGTCCCACTGAGCCCCGTTATACAACTCCAACGAACACGGACTGGGCGCTAATAGATTCCTATACCACACACTCAACTACAGGTACGACACTTGCACTGTTCGCCAGTGTATGGTATTGTGGGTGACATGGGTTGTTGTTAGCTGGTATCCTAGCGACTGGTGGGTGCCCTGCCGTCCCACTGAGCCCCGTTATACAACTCTAACGAACACGGACTGGGCGCTAATAGATTCCTACACCATACGCTTAACTACAGGTATGACACTTGCACTGTTCGCCAGTGTATGGTATTGTGGGTGACATGGGTTGTTGTTAGCTGGTATCCTAGCGACTGGTGGGTGCCCTGCCGTCCCACTGAGCCCCGTTATACAACTCTAACGAACACGGACTGGGCGCTAATAGATTCCTACACCATACGCTTAACTACAGGTATGACACTTGCACTGTTCGCCAGTGTATGGTATTGTGGGTGACATGGGTTGTTGTTAGCTGGTATCCTAGCGACTGGTGTGTGAGTTACCGTCCCACTGGGCCCCGTTATACAACTCCAACGAACATGGGCTCCGCGCTAATAGATTCCTACACCACACACTCAACAACAGGTACGAATATGTATATGCATTGGTCTCCTCTGTAAGTTTGTTAGTTTTCGCTGAACATTTTTTTCCTAAACGACTATATCACGTTCTACAAAATACCCCATTTTACACTTGCATGTTGTGTTGTAAAAAACAGTTTTTTTTTAATACTTAAACCAGCTTTTACAGTAAAAATTTACCTCCCGATGTAAATAACTCTTGAATCATTTCAACATCTTCGAATCCTCTCATAAAGTGTCATTCTATGGAACTTGCTAACTATGTAAACTAACCGCCATACTGAAATCATCATTCAGTGACAGTTTCAATATGGCGGTTTGTTTACATAGTTAGCAAGTTCTATAGAACGACACTTAATTTAAACGTAAATGGGAATCATGTTCGTTTTGGCAGGGGCCCGACGCTGGTGGTGGTGGCGGGTGGCGAGGACCTGAAGGTGGTGCTGGCCTGTCCGCAGGAGTGGCGCGACACGCACACATACTGGGGCACCGCCGACTGTGCCCTCATACAGCTCTTCCCCACGTAAGACCAATTCCAAGTAAATCGCTCTTTTGCTGCGATCCTCAATTAACACAAAAAGTGAATAACCGTGAAATTTGATAAGTATGCACCTTTTGTTACTCAAATTGTTTGAATAGTTGAGGCAAAGTCAAACGATGACTACTCACCGTAGTTTTTCTTATCGCAAATCAGTATTCTTCAGAATAGGGTATTATACTGTATTTAAAATAAATTATTTTACACCATGCATGAAATAAAGCACCAGATAATTATTAGAAAAACACTGAAGGAGTTATTTTTATACACAAGTTCTATTTAATAAATCGGATAGAAATATAAAAAGTAGGTGAGTTGCCGTAACGTCACGATGTAATGTTTCATATAAATTCGATATTAGCAAATCGTTTTGACAGTTCTAAAAGAGTAACTGATTTGACTAGTAGGAAAATACCCTATTACTTGTTATTACATTATATATCAATGCTGATCATATTGCATTTGATTGATCCAGATACATTCCTTAATAAAATATAAAATTTACTAGTATTTTAATAAGATAGTAAATTATTTCTTAATACAATAAGGGCCACTTGCACATCCCACTAACCCGGGGTTACGTGTTAACCGTTAACTCAGTGTCAAATTGTGCTGGTAACCATGGTAACTCCAGGTTAACCGGTTAACCCCGGGTTAGTGGAATGGTGTAAATGGAGCTTAGTGTTATTTCAACAGCAATCAATCAATCAATCAATCAAATTCTTTATTTCAGGCAAAAAATATACCCATACATAATTACAAACAATAATAACATCATAATAAAATTAAAAATAAACTTAAAAATACATGTCAACACAATTACATTAAAATTAAATTAAAATTAAATTAAATTGAAATTAAATTGAAATTAAATTGAAATTAAATTGAAATTAAATTGAAATTAAATTGAAATTAAATCAAAAATAAATTAAATTAACATTAAAATCACAATAACTATTTACATTAAATTATATACCGTGCCTCTAGATCCCATATGTAGGTCATTCCAGTGCCTCCAGAGTGTACCAGCGGGATTTCCAGGAATGAGCTGAAGCAGACTGTTGGAACTGTCACATACTCGGCGCATGAGGGATGCAGTGCGTTTACGGATTATCGCAATGCTTCTTCTTAATATTATATTATATTTATCATTCGATAGCACTCAAAAGCTATAATTATGTACCCATATAAACTATTTACTGAATATATTTTTCTAAATATTCCAGGTTCTCAATAGTCGAACACGCACCTAAAATGATCTACCTGAACACATCGATCCGCGGCTACCCGAAGGGCTTGCGGGCGGGCAGCGACCCTCGCAAACCTTTACTTATCATCGAAGAGGGCTTCGACAAGATGTCCTTCAACAGCGTGCCTTATACGTTGCGAGCGATCGAGGTTAGTCTATAGTACAATTTGCAGATGTAGGTACGCGGGCGAGGTGTATAAAATACTCTACTCACTTTGTTCTTAAGACAATAAACGGGTCTCTATTGTTTCCCATAAAGTTTTAAGTCATAAATGTCATAATGTATAGTTTGTCCACATTTTCGTTAGTCATAATTTGGTTTTTCTCAGAAACGCGTAACTTTTCATGATATATATGCCATAAAACAAATCTAACCTAATCTAACCTATCTATAGGATAACCCTACGAAAATCCTGAAAAGTTCAACAATCATTCCATTATGACTTTCAATAATTATGTCAAACAAAGGGACCCCACATTTGGACAATTGTTAGCCACTTCTGATCCGCGCTGGTCTCTGTTCATCATACCCGAGGATTTACCGCAAGTTTGTTTTGTACAAAAGTTTTTCTTTTCTTTTAAAGTGTTTTAATGACCAGTCAAATTGAGAAGTAAAACATTTTTTTTTAATTTCAGGTGTGGGGCTGCGGCGACCAGACCTCAAGAGAGAACCAGCTCGAAGTGAAAAAGTGGCAAGTCAGGGAAGCCGAGAGACAACGACAGGTAACACTAAACACTCATAATCACTTTACACTATTGAACACTACTCGCCACTTTTATGCACTAACGTACTTTCATATTAGTCATATTCACTTATGTTCACTAGATATTTGACACTAGGACTAGTTGCACCAATCACAATAGAGTCTATTAATAGACGAAGTGATTAACAATCAGCAGAAAAATTATAAAATTTCCACCGAACAAAATATAACGAACGTTTTAACGGTGACGGACGGTTTGGTGCAACCGACCCAAATTTACTGTAATATGATTATTTTCTTTTGTTTGTTATATACGATGCCATATCGTCACTTAATCATTTCGTCAAAATAAATGTGTCGTCATGTTCTACATATTCGCTCCGTTATGACTGGCGCCGCCGTAGTGGGTGTGGAACATATTGCTTAGTTGGCAGCTGGCAAATAGTATGAAGATATGCCAAAAACTTCATATTTTCACCATGTCGTGCGTTGGCGTCGCTTGTCACCCCACCAACTTCGCACACAGTCAGTTAAGTTCCGTTTTTCTAGGATAGCGGTGCCGTAACACAGCGGGCGTAATACAGCTGTGAAATGACGTCACTAGAACGTTGTCAATGTAACCAAAATGGCGCGGTATCCTAGAGTGCGGTGATTGAAGGAATATTCATTTTGCGTCCGTAATATTACGGCCGCTATATGACGGCACCGCTATCCTAGGAAACCAGAGCTTAACGTGTTTTTGTTTTGTCCAGGTGAAGCTATCAGCGGCCGACTGGATCGAACACCCTGACCGCTACCTCCTCGAGCTGGCCGGCCGACCCCAATACAATAACTCGGCTAGCTAGGACAATGGTTAAAGGCTCATTTACAATGTTTCCTTATTCTTTTTATCCCATCGTTAAGAGCGGGACAAAAAGCAAAACGAAACACTATGGACGGTGCGAGAACGAAAGAGACGGTGGATGTTCTCCTGCAAGTTTTTGCACCATGTATCTGGGCCTTAAGCATCTAGTGATTACATAAAGGAATACTATGGCATGTAAAGTACCTTGTGTAATATATTGTGGTTGCAAAATAAATGAATTAAATGGCGTTGTACCGCCCGTACAACTCATTCACTTTAACCTTTTGGACGCCAATGACCGATATATCCGCACCGCAGGTTCAACGCCAAAGACCGATTAATCGGTCACAGACCACATAGCAACATAGATCTACGTGCATATGCATAAAGTTCTATTTCAGTTTTGACACTTCGGTGACGTGGCGTCCGCGTGACAGCTTTTGTATTTGACACGGCGTCGAAAAGGTTAACGGTCAAATTTGCGGTTCTAATGTTTTGCACAAACTTTTATTCCTTTGTTTATTCTATAAGATAGTAACTGATATACCTAGATTTGATTATGATCTAGATATTCTACGAAGAAAGGTAGTCTTAGTAGAAAGGTATATGAGACGTTTAAAAGTATAGTGAACGTTTTGAAAATGATCGTAATAGCACAAGCATTTCTGCGTTCAAAGTGTGAAAATGTGATTATCAATCTTGTAACATTTAGTAGTTTTTAGTGGTATAAGCGTAATTTAGTTAAACTCTCTTTATCGAAATATAATTATATTATATCAAATTTAATATAAGTAGGTAAAAAACTTAGTTCACATTCCTCTTGTATGTAGTTGTCAATTGTTTGGAAAATGGTTCTATATTTGGAAAATTTATAATATGACGTAAGGTTTGAGAATAGAATAGAATAGAGAGCGTTTATTCGAGGCACAATAAAAGCAGAAAACAACACGTAACAATTAACATAACAAATAAAAGCCACGAAATGGTTCCGACTCAGCATGGTGCTAGCCTGTTTGCGGACTCATTATTTGTTTCGCTAGGAAGTTTGATTATTCATATTCATATTCGTATTCGTTTATTAATAATAATTCATATTACATGTCATTTTACAATGTTACATCAAAGTAGGTATAGTACAAAATAAATTTAAATTAAAATAAAATTAAAATTAGTATTACAATAAATAAAATGTCAAATAAAGATATAGGTACCTACGGTAACATATGTAATAACTTAATTCATAAAGTCTGCAAAACTGTAGAAAGTGTGCTCTACAAGCCATCGTTTAAGCCTAAATTTAAAGCTGGTCAGTGACGGCGCATCTGTGACGTGTGGTGGCAGACGGTTGTAAACGGCTGGTCCCATTACATGGGTGAGTTTTGCGGATTTTGCCAATCTACGCTTCACGCCCACGAGTTTTCGGGCGTTTCGCAGGTTTCGTCCATGAATATCGGATCCACTCGAGTACTCGTCAAGGTGACATCGCACGTATGTAGCTACTTGGAAAATCACAATGGAGGGCAGAGTGAGTATCCCAAGGTCCTTAAAGTGAGGTCTCGCAGAGTTACTCTGACTCACTTGCACAATCGCTCGGACGGCTCTCTTTTGCATGCGAAAGACACGCTCCCATTCGGCAGCGCGGCACCACAGCTCTGCGCCGTATTGTAGGAGTGAGTGTACAGTGGCAAAGTAACAAGACCGCACCACCCTCCTGGGCACCACTCTCGCCAGACGTCGCAGGGCAAAGCAGGCACTTGCTAGCTTGTTACACACTTTGCGATTCCCACTGCAGTCCTCTGTCGAGCCCAAAACCCAGGAAGGTGGTATTCTGCACTTGACCCACTTGGACACCATCCACAAACACTCCAAGGTTTCTTGGGCCTCTACCCCCGAGATAGAAGTGGAGAAAGTGGGTTTTATTAAGGTTTAGTACCAAGCCATTGCATTAATCTTCAATTCTGACTTCTAATTTTGATGAAGATTAATTACATAGTTGTAAGTATTAAGAACCTAATTGTAAAGTAATTTATTTAATGTGTTTTTGTAAACTGTATACAACTAGTGGCTATGTGAGCTGTAGACCTCGCGAGCATAACTTTAAACTAAATAAATGTATGGCTTCACGATTTCGAACAAAAACCAAAAACTGCATCGACATAAAAATTATATTGAATCGTCGAACCTGCTCACAAATTTTTACGAGAATCGGTTGAAATTTGCGACCTGTACCTAGAGAAGAATATCCGGACATACGAAAGCATTTTTGCTCGAGCCCAAACAGAGATCTTCGCTAATGCTCGGTCAATTACATGCAAGTAGAGCTGTAGCTAAGTTTTTTACCTATAGTTCTTGCATTTTACGAAGACGTTGACAGTAACTCTTTTATATCCGCTCACTATGGTGAAATGTAGGAATTAAAATAATTGTAAGCTTTATCACTTCATGTATTAATTTTTTTCATGTACTTAATTTATATTATTAATTATATGCCAAATATTCCAGGGAACATACATACATAAATTATGTCACACGAAATTTAAGATTTTAAGCAATTGTTACATTGAAGTAACCAGGTTGCTTACAACTATTTAAAAGTTAGCTTTTTAAAGTTAAATAATAAATATACACTTTAGGATTCAGTCTATTACAATAACAATTGTGTATTGTTGTTTATTTAAAACTATTATATTATATATAATGCTTGTTCATCTAATGATATTATTTTATAGTATTAAAAGTCATTAAGAGGATAGTAGACAACTCTTATTTGGGCCGATTTTTATTCTGTTGTCCATTTTTTCGTCAGATTTCTAATTTGGTGGATATATAGTTCCCTATTCTGTGCAATCTCACAGTATGTCCTAAAAATCTTCCTCTGAGTTAGGAAAACGTATGGAACAGTGCACAGTCGCCATCAGATATATCGGAGCGGCCAAGGTGTTTACAAATATCTGAACAAACCCTCTATTGTTGAGACGTTAAGTGCACGTTCAGATATTTTTGACCACCTTTGCCGCTCCGATATATCTGATGGGGACTACATTCGTAACACAACGGAAAATTACATAAGTATTAGATATTTTTCGGGACATGTTGTGATTTCGTATTTATTCCACCCAAAATGAGGAGCTCCTCCCATCACACCAGCCTTTTATCCAAATCTAACGAAAATAAATTGCCAAAAAATTTAAATCGGCCATTTTCGTTTTAAGGTCTACTTTTCTCTTGTTTACCTTTTAATTTAAGCATTAATTCTCATTTGAATTGTTATTGGATCTGGGCAAAGGAAAACTATTTGGCGCGCCATTTTAAATTTAATGTTGACTAACATGATTGTGATTGTTCATTGTAAATAGATAGTTGCTCAATAGAAAATTATTCCATTTGGGCGTAAATATAGGACTGTTTAGAATAGATTGTGGCACAAGGGAGCAAATTACATATTTACGGCGAGGGCGTACGTTGAATACTGGGTGTAGTGAGGGATTCTAGTGTTAACGCCCAAGGTGGAAATAATTTTGCATAAGTACTGCTTTTCACATCACCTATAAGGAAATTATTATGTTTCATAATATAATTTAAGCAAATAGTAGATTGTACAACAAGGGCATAAAGTGACCCATTCTTACCAGAGGCATTTTTTTGGTCTGAGCGAAGCGAAGACCAAAATAGTAGACGAGGGTAAAAATGGACATTTATGCCCTTGTTGTACACTCTGCTTTTCACTTCGATTGCGAGGAAATTATATTTTTCACGGCAATTTACACCACGAAATTGTCGTAAAGCGAAAGAACATAATACATAACCAATTCCCGCCAACTAACTTTTTAATTTTTTTTTAATTTTCAACTTGTGATCAGAGTTTCAGACGCTTGGGTTTCTGCCAAGTCAAACATTTCGGAGCATTTTTGGACGATAATCGACTCCTATTTTATGTGATTTACTCAATTTAATGACAGAAAATACGGATTTCTAATAAATTGTAGCAAAAATAAAATAATATAACAAGTTTTGTCATCTACACAATTTTATTGGTCAGTAAAATTGTGCAATATGTTTTAACTGTTTGGCTGTTGAGACCGATTACCTTAGTCTTAGAAGAAAATTTTACTTTTATGCTCTAGAGCATAAAATGCGATTTTATGTCGTCTACGCACGACATAAAGGTGCACTTTTTGAGCATGAGAAGTGAAAAAAATAGCATGCAAAAAAATTGTGTCCTAGAACAGTAAAGTGGTCATTTGATCCCTCCTAGCAGGGAAGAAAAAGGCGTTTTTTGAATAGGTGATGTGAAAAGAATATTGTAGGTATCGGTTAAGCTCTGGTTTCCTAGGAAAGCGGTGCCGTCATATAGCGGCCGTAATACAGCGGTGAATGACGTCACTAGAACGTTGTCTATGTAAACAAAATGGCGCGGTTTCCTAGAGGGCGGTGATTGACACCGTAACGTCAAAAAGCGGTGCCGCCATTTGCATGACGGCCGTCTTCACGGTGTCGATAGTTCGTGAACGTTTTATTTGATAGCGGTGAAGACATTTTTATAATTATATTATAGGTATTGGGGTTTTTTTTGTCCCGGACCGATGTGCAAAATGAGTTCCAACTCCAATTGGAGCAGCGAGGACGAAGAAATAGAATGATAGTTCATCAACCAAGTAAATTATTAAAGCTAAATCGAGGTCGTCCTTTTCTCACGTTTCGTTTGACGTTGGTGGACGACGCTGTGTTATACGGCCGTGGAACTTTACACATGTGGTCACCGTAAAGACGAGCGTCGTTTTGCGTCCGTATATTACGGCCCCTATATGACGGCACCGATTTCCTAGGAAACCAGAGCTTAGAGTTGGATTAGTGTTAACAATATAACAATGTTTTCTAGTGTCAAGAAATACTGATTCCTAATGTAGAAAAGTGTCAACTAGTGTTGGAAAGTTTTAAGTAGTGTCGGAAAGTGACAACTAGTGTTAAATTGTTCCGGCTAATATAAATGCAAGGAAAAACACTAATGATCGTTCCTAACTTGAGAGCCATAACGTTGTGAGTCATTCAAGTGTTTGTTTAGCAATTGTCAATGTTATAAATAAATCACTCATTATTATGTAAAAGTATATTTGTGACGTCCCATGGGTAAAAGTACCTTATGGCGGTTGGCGTTTACGTTATTATTAACGCCGCTCCAATACTATTGCGGTGCTATGCGACGTAAGCGCCAGCCGCCATAAGGTACCTTTTCCCATGGAACGTCACATTTTGTGTATAGTTTGTAAGGGTTGATTTTGATGGTGGACCAAATATTATCGTTATTTTATTACCTGGACTTAGTATGTAAATAAAATTGACATACTACATACTTACTTGTCTATGTTCGGGGTTGATTCACAAAAAGGCATCATTATCACTAGCATTTTTTAGCACTTTTAAGTTTTACGTAGTTAATGATTTCGAGTTTGTAATCCGCTTACTGCCCGTGATACAATGTTTTTCATCATATTTGCGAGGAAATAAAAAATACATAAGGCAAAAAGTATGTAGCCAAGATACGCGAGCAGCGGCGCCACCTTCATACGCTGCAGCCGACCGGTCAATGACACCTTCTCGTAACTCATGAGGCCCTGGTACTAGCTCCTTCTTTCAGTTTTTAGACAGTTGAATTCCAGCTAAACTACGGCAAGCGAAAAGTTTCCTAAAAGCTGAAAAAGTTCTCGGATATTTGAGGAAAATTTCACAAAAAACAAAGGTAGTAACTTTCATTTTGGAAATGGAAAGTTTTAATTCCTCTACTCTATAAAGATATGAGAAGTCTCCAAAATTTATCCAAATTCAAAATTTCGCAGGTTTGGAAACTTTAGTAAGTAAGGCAAACCCAATTTGTCAGTAAATGAGAACTAAAAACCTATACTCATTCCTTTCTTTTGGGTGCTAGTACTACCGTGACAACGACAGTATGATTCTCTGTGTCTATGTTTGAAATGAAGCAACGATAAGTCAGAATTTCAGATTATTTGCCAAAATGTGCTTTAAAATGTCAATGTAAATGAGTCCTAATTCGCTTCGTATTACCACTGTACATGGCTTATTGCTCCGGTGCTCTTTATTGCCTTTGTATATCAATTAAAATAATTAATAAACTATTTTATATACATATTTGATTTTAGTTTACCTCCTGTCTGTTTAAAATATTCCAAGTGGAAATTACCCACTTTTAAAAACTTTCCTACAGCACATCAGTTCAGTAGCACAATTATGATCAATTAAATAATGAAGAAAACAATGACTACGGACAATAACTCATAAAAAAAGAAGTTTTCTCGTCGTTACCATAAAATCATTATCAAGTCTAATTTACTATATATATTTACCACTTAAAGGGAATTACTTCCTTGATCAAACAATACGCCGTTAAATTCAAGAGTACCTACATCTCTATAAATTAAGTTAGATAATTATGATCATATCTCAGAGAAACAGGTATTCTAATGTCTAATTAACTAAGATAATCAATAATTTTATTTACAATAGTCCTGCGCGTGCTGCTTCTGCGTGCGTCCCATGACACGTACAAGGGCAGCATCTGCTCGGTGTACTTCTTACATTTCAAGTGTCAAAAGGGTCTACGTGTCGGCTTCGGCTCCGCGCACGCCTCCCGAATGTCCGGAACACCATTTTTCCGTGATGGGAAAGACATAAAGTATGTATATGTGACGTTTCACGGGTAAAGGTACCTTATGACGGTTGGTGTTTACGACGCCGTCGCATTTGGAGCGCCGTTAATAATAGCGTAAGCGCCGACCGTCAGAAGGCATTTTTACCTGTGGAACGTCACATATTGCATTAATGGCCTCTCAGTTTTAATTTAACGTTACGTTATTTAATATTACGTTCGCTCATAAATATATATAAATAGCTATTAATAAAGCTAAAAGATTTAGCTTGTTTCTATGTTATTTCTAGTCGGGCGGGTTTCGACACCAGGAGGGCACTATGTCGATTACGTAACGGAGAGTCTATTGATCTAGGTCACTCGCTCTGTTCATACTGTTGTGATGTTGGTATACTGTGATGCACCGTCTTCACAGAAACATATATTATTATTGGAGAAACCGAATCAGATATAGCAATTTGTTATGGTACTTAAATAATAAAAACGGTGGTTGGTGTCTCTTTTTAAGTATACAAGATACCTGTGTCAAGAGACACCGCTCTTCCTTACTATTGCTAAGTAACAATAACAAAACAACAGTTAAAAGAAACAAAAATAAAACTAAAAATTAAAATTACATTTAAATTAACGTAACAGGAACCATCAATTAAATTTTGAGTAACAGAATATGGCTTTGAACTAGTCTTAAAACGACTTTGACGATTGTCTAGGTTATTGGCGCGCATCTCATACACTTCATTAATTCATTTCGCAGTCGCATGCACCAATCAGAGTGAGCGGTGTTTAATGTCGTATCAAAACCAGTTTTATAACACATTTTTAAATCTGAATCGGGCTCATGGCTGTGTGCAAATAGAATACAGGGTGGTTTCGCTAAAGGGATTATTACATCATTTACATCCTTTTTCATGACAGTTTCTGATGTGAGGGATAGGAAAGTATATGTGTCGCTATTCCTCTTATAGCAGCAAGATAGCAGAAAGAGATCCGGTGAAAGGATAGATCTAATAAAAACTGCACTGATTATATCTTACCATACTGTGAGAGGTGAATATGTTGGTTATACTGAACAACTTTTACTATGGGACCAACCCTGAAATTGAGAACGAAATCTGCTGTTTTGTACAGGATGGCCCAAAAATACGATGACGAAAAAATTACGCATATTTTTCTTACTTAGGTACAACAAAATGTCATTAACATTAAACATTAAAATTGAAACTACAATCATCTAACTGACGTAAAATGTCTTCTAAATATTTTCCTTTTATACACAAATACAAAAGTATGTTAAGAGCCAACGGGAGTGGTCATTTCTCCATACAAACGTACTCCTCGTTTTCCTCCGTGGTTTTTGAATAGGGTTTCTGCTTGAGAATTCTCGAGGCGAGCAATCTCGAGAAATTTGTCCTTCGTCGAGACGGGAAAAAAATTCTCAATGCCTCGAGAACTCGAGAAAAAAATCTCTTGTGATAAGTAACAAGAAACACGCGTAAATTGCATGATGTGTCTATAGTGTATTTCTTTAAGCAGTTAAATAAATGTAAACTATGTTTTTTGTTACATTTCCAGGTACCTACACATTTATTAGTTGACCAACCAAATAAAGAACTGCTTTAATCCATTTTACTTTTAAACTACTACCTTTACAATGTAAAGGTAGTAAAGTCATGTAAAGTTTACATGTCTAAATAATTTGTCTCGTATTAGGTTTATTACTATAAGGCGTTTTTTTAGCATTAGAAAAAAGGTCAACAATTTTGACGTGTCTTTTTGTTGAAAAACACTTTAAAAATTTTGTAACTGTGACGTATGAAAGCAAAATGATATAAATGATCGTATATGATTTACAATTCTTATATATTTGTCGTGACTAATTTTTTAAAAGTGTTTTTCATTAAAAATACACGCCAAGATCGCTTATTTTCTTTTTACACTAAAAAACGAATTATATGGCCATGTAATAACAAAATATTACAAAACTAAATTACTATTGATAAATCAAATCATCCTGATATATTCCTATTAGCAAAATAGCACAATGTATATAAGCAGCTTCGAGGTTACGTTGAGTACGTATTCATATTACTTAGAAAAACTTGAATATTCTTGCCTTATAAAATACCATATTGTGGTTTATTTACATTTTGTTAAATACCTAAAGAAATACACTATAGCATAATATCACATCGCCGGCGCGCAAGCCTGCACCTATACCCTATACCTAGTCTTTTTGTTGTTGAATTTTGATTATTAAGTGCAGTTTTTGGTAGCTATAAATTTGTCATTTGTTTGATCATTGATCTTACCTACGACTCCTATGAGTCTGATTTGTAATAAAGCAAAAAAATTAAAATAACATGGCGTTTTTTGAAACTTTTTAAAATTTCTCGAGATACTCGAGAAATCCTGGTCGAGAATTCCCGTGCCTCGAGAAATAAAAAAGGTCGAGAAACCAGAAACCCTATTTTTGAAGCTAGAGCAATGATTTTTTCAACACAGATTAATATTGTCAATATGTTTGTCGGACCGTTTTGCTTTTTTTGATATTTTTGTTTTTTAAGGCGCTAAAGCCCTTAAAAAATGGCCAAAATGGCCTAATTGACTATGCCGCAATGAGAGGCGTGGCATTCAAAACTGATATCAATTAGCCAAAAAAGCAAAACGGTCCGACACAGATAATTTCATAATCATTTAGATTTCCAAATTTCGTTACGATTGGTTAAGTTTTGGAGGAGGAAACAGAGGAGTACGAAACCTCGATTTTTGAGATTTTTACGCAGGATTTTTCGCCTTGTCCTTATCGCACTACTTTTAGGTGCCGCTTCCGTTAGCGAGACGGGTATATTTACCTAAAATATTTAAAACTCAGCTCCTGTACGTCTACCACCAGTTTTTACATTGACATAACGCTCACGTGTACGTAATTTACTTTCTGTACATCTCGCTTGCACTAATATGCGAGTACGAGCGAGATGCATAGAAAGTAAGTTACGTAAACGTGAGAGTATATGTCAGTGTCAAAACTGATGGTAGACGTACTGTTTCGTCTTAAAGTTTTCAACAATATCCACAGCAAAAAATCTTTGTCAATGTATTTTACACACGCTAATAAGATTTTTTTCACTTTTTGGCGAGCTGCCATTGCACGGATAACAAGATTACAAGACACCAAAGCATAATATTTAGGCACGCTAGTAGGAGGAGGGGTTTCTTACCTTCTTAAGTAATAGCCTAATACTCGTAGGCCAAGAAAATAAAATTAGCATTATTAACAAACAGACTTACGATAACAAATAAACATAGTTTTAATTCGCCTTAAGCTATGGCAATAATCGGCCAATAATGAAAAAAAATATCATACGTTAACGTAGGGTAGACCGAGGTGTATTAGATCACAGGGCGAATCGAATCAGACTAAATATTGCTAGAGGAAAATTGCTAAAAAAAGATGACGTCTTAACTCCTTTCCATTTGTTTTTTTTTTGGTGCTACGGGTCAAATTGATTCAAATGGCCTAAAGATTAATCGTGCCAAATTTTCATACCATTAACACCATTTGCAGCTGATTCCCGAATTTCAGGCTGTACCGCTATCACTATATAAGTAAACAGGAAAAATACGAGTATGAGCAATGCCAAAAAGAACTTAAATGTAAAAAAGTAGGCCAAGTTCTCTTTAACCAGAGACAAATACGTATTAAGACTGTTAATCTTCGTTCAATAAATATCAATTATGTAAAAAACCTATGAAAGTGAGTTCATTCGGACCCAAGGGCGTCACCAGCTGATGGACTAGGGAGGTCAGTTGCTTGTATGTTTTTTTAGTTTTTAAGATAAATTCTATAATATGACTGTATGCTAATATTAAAAGTATTTATCTATGAGCCAATAGTTGCCTGATAATAAAGATTTTTTCATTTCATTTCATTTCATAGTCTCATTGACACGTTGAAATCTCCAAATGTTTTAAATCCACATTTTTATTTCTGTAAGACTTAGTATGAAGATTAACAGACTGTCTTTTAAACTTGTTTGCTTTTACGCAAGTGATTGTCGTGCCGGTAAATCAACTGAGATCCATGCCAAGTTCAAAAACATTATTCTTCAAGTTGTTTAAATGTTGACAAAGTTCAGATTAAGCACGCTTTATCTTAAAATAAATCCCAACAAAAACAAAATGTGAAATGAGAGCCAAGTTCAATATTAAGAATATGTATCGTTGTTGACTCGCCGAAAAAAGAATTGAGATCTATATGGGTGCAAAGTTCTGGGCTGTGTAGAAAATCCTTTAATTATAAAGGATTTCACTTGGCTAGTTTCTTGGCCGCGGCAA
This sequence comes from Cydia splendana, assembly GCF_910591565.1. Classification (NCBI taxonomy): domain Eukaryota; kingdom Metazoa; phylum Arthropoda; class Insecta; order Lepidoptera; family Tortricidae; genus Cydia; species Cydia splendana. The sequence continues at coordinate 363,595 of NC_085978.1, read as the reverse complement.
AATCTGCAGCGGCACCAACCATACAGTGCATACCAAATTTCATCTAAATCGGATAAGCCGTAAAAGCTTGAAGAGTTAACAGACATACATAGATAGAGTTACTTTCGCATTTATAATATTAGTATGGAATATGGATTAGTATCACAGATTCCACTTACATGTGTTAAAGTTGACTACTTACCTGTAAGTACTACCGGTATAATAACAATAAATTAACGATAATTTATTATAGAACATTAATTAACCATTTTATTACAGCAACCATAATAAATGATCTACCCTCTGCACTGTAGCCCGTGAGCCATCTTAGATGTTGCTTTATGTGGGGTTCTCTTTTGTAGAGAGCGAATCACCATCTGCCAGATATAATTGGAATATTTGGAATGTATACAGACATGCTTAGGCATGAAAGACTTATTTCCTTGCTCAGCTAAACTGTGGAATGAACGGCCGCGAGCAACGGAAAGCGATGGTCGCCTAGCGGTAAGAGCGTTCGATAATCCGGAGGTCGCGGTTTCGAACCCCGGCTCGTACCAATGAGTTTTTCAGTTTTCAGAACTTATGTACGAAATATCATTTGATGTTTACTAGTCGCCTTTCGGTGAAGGAAAAACATCGTGAAGAAACCGGACTAATCCCAATAATGTCTAGTTTACTCTCTGGTTTGGAAGGTCAGATGGCAGTCGCTTTCGTAAAATCTAGTGCCTACGCCAATCATCATTATCATTTATTCAATAACAATATTACATTGTGTTTGAAATCTTAACCCCTTACCGCATATGAAGCCATATATGGCGGATAAATATTTAACTCTATTGACAGCTATTAAAGTTCAAATTTCAACAAATATTTTTTATTATATGCAGTAAGGGGTTAAATTTAGGCACATGCATACAAAAGTATATTACAAAAGCAACATCATAGCCACCAATTAAAAATAATTAATAATACATCATCAAATAAAAATAAAAAGTCAAACAAATTAAAGTCCTTCCAAAAATTTAAGTCCTTAAAAAGTCAAACAAAGTAAATCCTTGGGATTAGTTGCCAAGCGGACCCCAGGCTCCCATGAGCCGCGGCAAAAGCTGGGACAACGCGAGGAAGAAGAAGAAGTACGACTTTACTACATTTATTACGGCAGGGTAACTTCCGCGAGGCACTCTCACTACAAACTATAGGTACTTCCCACCCTCGCCAGTGCAAACAGTGCACCCATGATGCAAAAAAAACTGAACCTTTGCATCATAACTTGATCACAAGTATATAACTTTATTACCTCAGGGTGTCTTCCGCAAGGTCGCACTCTCTTACCACCAGTGTTACTCGCGCTCCCACCCTCGCCAGTCGCCACCATGCCGCCGCGCGCCGTGCTCGTGTGCGCGCTGCTCGCGTGCCTGCTCGCGTGTGCGCGCGCCGACGCCGCGATCAGCGCCAGCGATCTCACCGGTGTGTGCTAGCTTTAACCACTGGCCAATTTTTTAATTTGAAAAGTGTTGAGTTTGTGGTGCATTGGAAGTTTGTTTTATCATTGTTTGGATTTTTTTTTATAATTTGGTAAAAGTGTGGAAAATTATGAGAGTATTTTTTTATATTTTCACGGGAGTACTTACACCTTTCTAAAATAAGGCTTGTTCAATAACTTAGGACCTACATGTTCACCTGTCAGAGTATGGTCAGTCTTTACAAAACCATCCTGTATATTTACATTTAGTTTATTTATTCTAACATACATATGTTTAATATCACCTACAATTTCAAAATTAAATACGTACTTATAACAATTAAATGATAATTAATATTTACTTTCATATTCATATCTTACATCAGCATAGTACATTAACAACTGCTCTTACGTGTAATGTAAGACATGATTATGTATTTATACAGATAGATGCTCTACATATTTTTTGCAGAATTGTAAATATATGAGTTTACAAATATTAAGAAATTGGCCAGTCTCATGAAGTATTGTTATATCATAAACATAGTGTGTAGGTTAATAAATTAGGTACCTATTGCTAAGAAAGAAATGTGATGCCATCACAATAATCATTAAAATTAGCGAAACATTAGGTAAGCAATAGGTAGAGCATTAAAGTTTAAATCAGTTTACAAAGTGCACTGGGTCCATTTCGTCCATTGCAATATGCATGTGCGTGCAAACCGTTGCTATACTTAATATACCAGCAACATATTAAAATTGTTGGCAGTTATATTGCCATTAAATTAATAATACACAATGATTATAGACATTATAAATATCATGATTAGCTTTCGACAAGCCCTAATGTGACCCGGGGTATTGTCCCCAAGACACTAACTGCTTTGCCCCGCTGAATGGATAGTTACTTATGTCGAATTTCCAACGAGATGTGATAAAATTATAAATGTGTGAGTGTATGGTATGGAGACTCAAGATCTGGCGTGATGTAAAATGAGAAGTAGTTAAAAAATACACTGGAAAGAACCTATTGAGATAAAGTTCCATGACTTCCATGACACCGCAGACAGTTTGGCGACGACGCAAAATAAACTGCAAAATTTGTAAATTAAGTTACCAGGTCTTTGACTTGTTGCTTTTTGATGAAGAAAAACATCGTGAGCCGTGAGGAAACCTGCCTGCATGTGCAAAGAAATTTAGGGAGTGTGAAGCGTCCGGTCCACATTACGGTACCTTAGTTTGGGGAAATATAACCCTAATTTCCGGATTCTGGGTTTGTACCTCACATGTCATTATTTACCATCTTGGTCCGACTGGTAGTCCGTGTTTTGTAAATGTGTTTGTTTGATTTGTGTGTCGCTACGCTGGAGCGTTGGTGTAAACGCATCCTTTGGGGACACGGTTAACTGACCATCCGTGGAACGTATTGCAATATGATAAGAACTATTAGTTTGTTTTTTTTTTTAATGTAATTTTGTCATTGTCAAGTTCTCTGCTACCCTTCATTCGTAATAAATGTGGGGAAAATCGAAGTTCGCAAATTGCGGGCATCTTTCTCTGTCACTCTAATTACGCCTTCATTGGAGTAAAACAGAAAGATCCCCGCAATATGCGAATTTCGGTTTTCACGGTAGAACCTCTGGAGTGTCGTTAGGGGAGAGCTTATGCGTAAAGGGCGAGATTTATCGTAAGGGCCTACCGTGAACATTCTAAAAATATAATTTTCCATATCTGATTCTCGGTCGCTCTTGCGTATTCGAATGATAAGAGACAGTGTTTGGATTTTCGATATCTGCGGCAAGACTTTTGAGAACTAAGTATAATAGTACGCCCATGTACGCTTTATCATATCTTATTAAACATTCACCGTGCCTACTGATGTGGTGTCGAAAAGTTTCCAAAATTGCGAAATTTCCACATAGAAAGATTGCGAAAACTTCTCATACGTGCTTCCTTAAATTCATATAATTTTTTGAGAAATTTCCGAGTTATTTTCCAACTTTTTACAAACTGTCAACTTGCGCATCTGTACTGAACCTACCTACTCTGTAGAAAGGCCCCAAATTCGCATTCACTTCAACAAAAATTTGGGTAGCAACTTCCATGGTATAATAATATACTCCGCCTGGTACTCTATTCCGAGATTCGCGTATGACCTAACTGACACGGGCCTACGTCATCATGCTGTTTACAGGTTCTCAAACTTTAAAATGTGGGAGAATTTTAACCCACGGTGAAAATTATTTTAACGGCATTAATTTTAAGTTATTCATGTAGAAACATAGTAAAATAAAACAAATCTAATGTATTAAATTAAACTTTATTTATCTATACAAGACAAACGTTTGAAAAACTAATTCACAGTTACACATTAATTACCAAGCTTACGACGTGAAAAGTTTGGAAAACACTGCGACTGCTGACACTGAGCGAGAAGGAAATAACAATTAACACGCGTTCGACAAGGATGACGGTCAGGGCATGAAGTTATCTAGATACGAATTGTCAAATGTGACAGCGCTATCCTGTGTTGCCAGTAATGTTAACAGAATTACCCGAACGTCTGAAATTTCTTTCGTGAATCGGAAGATATTGCTAACGAATAATTAAAAACTAGCAAAAAGCAGAGCTTTGTAAGGGCTCGCGGAGGTTTTCTACCTTAACGTACCGAACCGGTTGCTGTCCGGTACGCCTGTCTGTTACAGCTTTTACTTTGTCCTTTAAAAACGTGTCCAGACGACAAAATCAAATTGCCAATATCATCCACACGTAATATACAATTTCATAAGTGCATTACATCCTACACGGTCGCCCAGTACTTTTTGTAAGGAACCCAACTGGCTTTCCTACATAATGTTGGGTCAGCGAGCCAATGTTCTTGAATTTATTTTTGCGTCCACTCCACACAATTGATCGAAAAACTATCCCGTCTGGACACCTACCGGCGGTAATCACGCTGCTTCGCACATAAACTAACACACACAGTTCCACTAGGTACAGCCAGGGTCCAGCATCAGCTCTATCTTGGGTACTGCTCTTCCAAGTTCTCATTAAGACGTGTCAGATGACCAAAACAGCGTGTGCCTATGTTGCATCAAACCTGAGTTCCACTGGGTACAGCCAGGGTTTAGCATCAGCTCTATCTTGGGTACTAATCTCCTAAGTGCTCATCAAGACGAGTCGGATGGCCAAAACAGCGTGTGCCTATGTTGCAACAAACCTGAGTTCCACTAGGTACTGCCAGGGTTCAGCATGAGTTCTATCTTGGGTACTGTTCTCCCAAGTGCTCATCATGACGAGTCGGATGTCCAAAATAGCGTGTGTCTATGTTGCATCAAACCTTATCTTGGGTACTACTTTCTACTAAGTTCTCATCAAGACGAGTTGCATGACCAAAACAGCGTGTGCCTATGTTGTATAAAACCCGAGCTCCATTAGGCACTGTCAGGGTTCAGCATCAGCTATCTTGGGTACTGAAAGTACTGATCTACCCAGTGATCATCATGACGAGTCGGATATACAAAACAGCGTGTGTCTATGTATGTTGCATCAAACCCGAGCTCCACTAGATACTGCCAGGGTTCGGCATCGGCTCTATCTTGGGTACTACTCTCCTAAGTGCTCATCAAGATGAGTCGGATGACCAAACCATAATGTGCCTTTGTTACACCAAACCTGAGTTCCACTAGGTACTGCCAGGGTACTCGGTCATTTTGCTGAACTGCACGCCGACGTTTCGATTGGCGTGCAGTTCCCATACAAGTTGCAGTCGGGTTGTAGTCCGTCTGTATCGGCCCTAAGTCACTGAAGTTTGTATTAATTATGCTTATCTTTATTTATAATTTTAGCAGTTCCAAGCAATAGTAACACTAAAGGCGCCATTCATTAATTACGTAAGACAATTTTTGCCAGCTTTTGACCCCCTCCCTCCCCTATGTAAGAAATAATAAGAATAGGCTGACCCCGCCCAGCCACCAATATAATTTATTTTCAAAAAATATTTTTATGAATGTTTATTTGTGCCTGTACAAAGGTACTTGAGCTCGTTTAAGCTAACTCTGCACCGTGTTTGATAGCATAGAGTGTGGAAGTATTATTTTATAAATCATAATTCCATAGAAATTAAAAAAAATATCGCATCTTTGTGATCTTACTTAAGAACTATGAAAACCCCCTCCCACCCCCTTGTAAGAAAAAATAAGATATGTTCGACCCCCCTCCACCCCAAAATCGTCTTACGTAATAAATGAATGGCGCCAAAACTGTATCTCGAACTGAAAATACCCGATTTAAGTTTGCTAACACAACATGACTGATCATCACATCGTCAGCGTCACAAAACTTACGAGTAAATTGACCTCCGCAGTAAATATACAGCAAGATTGATTGTTCTAGTAGGTATTCACAAAAACTTAATTGCTAAAATGGGAATCAAACCAAGTGAAGCGAGGTGGGTTGAATCCAAAATTGTACCCACTTTGGTATTCATCGTTGTTAATGGCGTAAGCGCCATCGACATTATTGAACTTGAAAACACCACATAGGTATCGTATTGTCTGAATACTCTGAATACCCACAACACAAGTCTTCTTAATTTAAGTAGTCAATTTGTATAAGAATGTCCAATATTTATTAATTTATTACTAACGCCATCTGTTAGAGAAAGAAATAATTAACATTAGCACGAATGTTAATTCATCATTTTGCCAACAGATGGCGCTAGTAGTAATACAAAGTGTTATTAGTTTATTTTATTTTTTTAGGTTAAAAAATGATATTTTTATGTTTGATAACACATCTAGACATGAATTTAAATTACTATGTTAAATTTCAAACCTAACAGTGCAGTAGTTTTTCCGTAAAGTGTACCACAAGAATGCATAGTTCGTCGATTAGTGATAGGGCTCGCTTCGCTCGCCCTAATGACGTGTTATTGTAAGATTTAAGATAAAATACATATAAATGAAAATTATAAAATTATAAAGAAATATTTTAACTTATTAACCATAGGTATAATGTACCCATGTAACAATATGTTATGTTGAAATAAAGTAGCAATGTTATTGTGACGTAGGCCCGTGTCACTCTGGGAATAGAAGACCATGTTTTATTAGACCATGGCAACTTCTTTTTGTCTTAGATAATTAAGTAGGTAGGTACACAATTTTTTTGATCAATTTTACTTCATGATAAATAGGCATGCAATCTAAATGCACCTATCGACCTAGTCTTATTAAACAATTAGCTACAATTACCGTTTCACCAACATAAACACTTCCCTAATTACCGACCTATAATCATCAAACTGATTCTACATACGTCACAGTGTATAATATATATGTACCTAGTTGAAGGTTTTGGCATAACCAGCAACTTTGCAACAGTTACCTAAGTAAGTTTACTATTGTGTTCTAGATAGCGATAGCGGTAATACAACCTGAAATTCGGGAATCAGCTGCAAATGGTGTTAAAGGTATGAAAATCGGCACGATTAATCTTTAGGCCATTTGAATCAATTTGACCCGTAGCATTAAAAAAAAAAAACAAACGGAAAGGAGTTATGACGTCATCTTTTTTTGTATGGAAAATAAAAAAAAATGTTCAGAAACCTATCGTGTGTGGTATTAAATGAAAGGGCATTTTAAGCCGGTTCTAAAAATATATCACATTATTATATTTCCGTCACTTGCATTCAATTGAAATAAATAAAATGCCCATATACACATATATACAAGCCCTGGTAAGGGCATTTATTTGTGTGATGATGATGATGAACACACAAATAAATGCCCTTACCAGGATTCGAACCTGCGACCTCCTGCTTCATAGGCAGGGTGACTATTATCGACTAGGCTAGGAGGCCGTTTCATTGATAGATTGATAGATCACAATTTGTAAATATAAAAATTTAAAAAAATATACTAAAACTATAAATATTTTCGAAATTAATTTCTTGGGGTTAGATATAAGGATATTGAGTATTACTTGAGGTATATTTCTCACGCTGACCTCTATATATATCTTGGAGATGGGTAAATTTGTTAGAGAAAACTCAAACCTATTTACCTGTATCGAAGATCAGCCGCGACGATATGAATCCCGATTTAAAAATAACCTGGTAGCAATAACAGCAAAATAACAGGCTCTAAATTAAAATTATACAGCTCAAGCCCGTACGCCATGGCCATAAAAGTGTACAACAGAATAGATGACAGTATAAAAGCAGAAAAATGTAACAAAACCTTTTTGACTAGACTTAAAACTTATTTGATTGACAAATGCTACTACAATTTAGAAGATTTTTTTACTGACCAGTCTCTTTAGCAACACCACTAATTTTGTGCACTAATTTTAAATTCGGACATTATCTGTATACTTACAAACCTTACTAGGTTAAATTGAATCAATTTGTTGACATATTGCATTTAAATATAAATCCACTTTTACTGCATTAAATCTACATTCTCATTATTTTTATACTCATTAACTTGACATCACTTAATAATTAATTCGTTGCCTATTTGTATTGAATACACATACTGACAATTAACTGGTTCAATTCGACTTTCATATAAAAACTTGACTTACTTTCATATTATACACATAGATTTAAGATTAGATCCTAAGCATGTAATATTGCTATGCCCTCACAGGATCCATGTGGAACTACCCAGACATTGTAATATCTATAGAAATACCATGGTTGCAATAAATAAATATGATATGATATGATATGATGATATTTTACAAAATTAATTCAACGGTTTCGTATCTGGAGGAGCCCAAACTTGGTATGTTTTGAAAATCATTTTTATTTTAATTGAATGCAAGTGACGGAAATATAATAATGTGATATATTTTTAGAACCGGCTCAAAATGCCCTTTCATTTAATACCACACACGATAGGTTTCTGAACATTTTTTTTTTATTTTCCATACAAAAAAAAGATGACGTCATAACTCCTTTCCGTTTGTTTTCTTTTTTTGGTGCTACGGGTCAAATTAATTCAAATGGCCTAAAGATTAATCATGCCGATTTTCATACCTTTAACACCATTTGCAGTTGATTTTGGTCAACCGCTAGTACTATAGTTTGTACTACTGTTTACGTCGCTCGTAACTTAGGCCTTATTATGGATGATATATTGCGTTTTGAAGAGCACGTCACGGAACTAGTCCGAAATTGTTTTTACAGGCTCACAGTGTTATATCGAGTTCGTGACTTTATTAGTGTTGACTTGCGAATAAATCTCTGTGATTCACTCATTCTATCTAAGTTGGCTTATGCTGATGCTGTCTACGGTGGCTGCCTGCTGGCGCGTACTTCTAAATTGGTACAACGTATACAAAATGCTTGCGCTCGATATTGCTTTTATGTACCAAGCCGCTCCCATATCACTCCATTTCTAAACCGAAATAAATTATTGAATATGTCGGCCAGGCGAACGTTACACTTCTCTTTGTTAATTTTTGGAATCATGCATACAAAAAAACCATCATATTTATTTAATAAGATACAATTCTCTACGCGTGAAGTGCGGGGCGCTCAACGGCTTGTTGGCCCAAAGTACAGTACGTCTGCTTTTCGTAGCAGCTTTCGATATGCCGCCACGAAGTGTTGGAATAATCTGCCACCACCTATAAGAAATTGTACTTCGACAGCAACTTTTAAAAGTAAGATTAAAAAGTATTTTCACCTCAGCAGCTCGAACAAGGGTACTTTGCCTCTTAAAAACAGTGAGCAAAATGCGATTTTGCTCACTGAGTAATTTTGTCTCACTCAGTGAGCAAAATCGCATTTTGCTCACGGAGTGAGACAAAATGACATTCAAGTGACCTTTATAGTCAAATGTCATTTCAACAAGTTCGATATGTGGGTTCTATTATCTCTGTCCCTCTAGGTATGTTCTCACTGCTTAGGGTGAAAAATTTTGTGTACTACACGAGATCAAAGTTATTTACATCTCGTGCGCTTTTGAATCCCTTACTACGCTCAAGATTCTAAATTAGATTCACTCGCTACGCTCGTGAATCTATTATAGAATCTTTCGCTTGCACGGGACTCAAAATAAGCACTCGAAGAAATATCAAACTTTGATCTCTTGTTGTACAAATAACTATTAATTGATCTTCAAACTTCCAACACATGAGCTGACGTACGGTGCCAGATGCTATTATTATAATTTCTTTAAGTTTAATTGTTTCAAGTTTACAAACAAGTATGTTATTCACCTACTCTTTAATTGTTTAAAGCACATATTACTTATATAGGTACTGTTTTTGTCTATTAATAGTTTAAACTCACTTTCCCACATGTTAGCTTGGTTTTATTCTGTTTTATTTGTTTTAATTTTATTTTTTTTGTGTTTTTCCTGGTTGCCCTGAAAACCAGCGCCATGACGAAGTATCTTAGTCATCGGCATATGCTGAGTGGCATCCATTTTGGTGTTAGAATATATTAGAATAAGATGTATTATAGGTTAAGTTTTATGTTTTACACCAAATAAAGTATTTCTTTCTTTCTATAGACAGAGGTATGTTGTGTTATGTGAGCTGTCAATTTGTCGCTCGTTTATTTCATTGAAAAAGACATAAATAAGATATAAATAACTTATTAACTAAATATAGAATAGTGAATTAATTAACTAAATACGAGTATATCTATGAATCATACTAAATGGGTTTACATCTTTCCTGTAGATGTAGACATCGCCAAGTTAAGAAAATCTAAAGCTAATTAAGAAAAACTGGATATATTTGTACCAGTGGTCCAGTGTATTGTCCACAAAAGTGACCTTTATTATAAAATGTGTTTGAGCCAAATAAATGTGTAACTTAATTATTAATTTAATAGGTAAGTTCTAAAAACAGATACCTATCCTTAAATTTTGTGTGCTCCGGTCTAAACAATACGATTTATTTGGTTATGATTTTATTAGATAACGTTATTCTGTTGTCACCGTCACCGGTAACCTCAGAGTTGGTCACGGTGGAGTAACGGTTGCGTAACCGAAACCCAACCAAACTACAAAATCGATGAAAACGTGAAGATGCTATTTCGATTGATGTTGCCATCTTTAAGCGTCTGGTTACACTATAATGCATGACCGTGGCATTCCACCGCGTCTCTTATATTTTAAGCAGTTTTTAGAATATGACTTAAATTTAGTAATTTAATATCCCCCGACGCAAAAAGAAGGGTGTTGTATATTTGATGCCAAGGTCTGTCTGTCTGTGCTATCGTAGCTTGCCAACGGATCGACCAATTTCGATGCGGTTTTTTATGGGTATTTTTTACCGGAAAGTGAGTTTCTTTGCGGTGGTTATTAGCTATCTATGTTTGATAGAAATTGATCTAGCGGTTTGAAGAGTATCAGCTCTTTTCCAAAATGGTGTATTTTTTGGCGTAGCGTAGGGGGTTTTATGTATTTTTAATGTAATAAAGTAAGTATGTCGGATAACACTGACAATTTATTCATCATAATTAAATTCATCATTCGGTCGATTCGATCATCATCAAAATTGATAGATCCATTGATTAAAATCCTCATATGTTTTGTAATGATACGTGACAATAAACTTATACATATGGAAGTGCGAAATGGAACAAAAATATTCACGTCGCCATAATGACAGCAATTTTTACGTGTTTGTAAATAACGTAAGAAAATTTCTTAAAGTACCAAGAATATTTGTTAAAAATATTATTTAAGTAACCTAAAGGGCCATAATAGCGTGGGTTAGCAACAAAATGTCAGTAGGCAGGTTTGTACAGTCACCTGCAATAATATGTTACACTTCGAAGGCAGCAAAAATATGTGACACGCTCTTATGGCTCTACAAATAAGATCGTGTCAGATATTTTTGCGGCCTTCGAAGAGTAACATATTATTGCAGGTGACTGTACCTACACTTTCGGTAGATGGGTACCTAGTTACTTACTTAGTCCGCAAAAAGCTTATTTTGTAAGCCGCATAATTTATAACTAGTAACCTTATTGCAGCATGTGCAAGTGACATTACAAATAATTGAGACGAAATCAAAGTTTCTGGGTTAATTTTATTTATCAGTTGGCACATCGCTATTCCTGTACGAGAGTTTATATTGCCAAATTCATTCTAGGTCACGTTTGGAAATGCTTACTTACTTACATTAGTGTTATTTTAATCATAAATGATAGTATGTAACAAGTGCCAAATTAAAATATATTGTAGATTATTTCAATTTTCCGAACTGTTTCAAAGGAATAATGTGTTTCGTAAGAAATATTACCTACCCACTCAGATTAGATTAGAATAGGTAACTTCTTTGACTTGCTCTACATCTTGTGTGACCCCTTGAGTACTTTTCTGCTCTTCACATAAATACCTACCTATTGGAAGTCCCCAAATACCTACCATAAAAAGAATAAAAATAAAAAAGACAGGTAGACTACACAAGATTACACGAGACGTTGCGCCGGCGCAAAAACGATCCTTTTTTACCGGCGATGTAATTTTGTTGAATGTTCATTATAAATTCATATGAACTGCCTTTTAACACTCTATCGATTATCCCGTAATAGACAAGTGAATCCCGGCTTTGCCAGTTACTCCAGTAGTTACACAGGCTAACTGTCGATGTAGGAAGCAGGCGTAGGATGACTCACGTTAGACCGGGCCGTGTCCGGGCCGGAGCTTCCGGCGCTTACTTTTCTATGACATGACAGGCGATCACGTGATGCTTTCCATAGAAAACGATGCGCCGGAAGCTCCGGCCCGGACACGGCCCGGTCTAATGTGAGTCACCCTGTATAGTCCAGTTGCCTACGATAGTATAATAGAGTCAGACCAAGACAAGCCTGCAACGATTTTGATAGCACACGCAGTACTTAAGTGTTTTTTTAACGTCAAACTTCTATGAAATCATGAGTTATGACGTACTGTACTGCTTATAATTATATGGATTTTTTTACAGATATTTTTTTTTTCAAAATGCCAGCTCACAGAGCCACTTGTTTGTGAATGCCGTAATTGCCGTATAGAGCAGCATGTCATTTTTTACTAATTTTTATGCAAGGTTTGTTTGCCTAATAGTATTTTTTTATATCAAAGGAAATTCAGAGCCTAGGGCCAGAGCAAAAAAAAAAGATATAAATTTGTTTTAGACGTACCTGCTCTATCTGCTTAATAAAAAAAAAGTTTAGCCTACTAGGTCCTTTACTTAATTTTGATGACAGTGTAGATCAATTTTTTAACAAGCAGATACGTCTGCGAGCGATAGGCTTCCGTAGCTCAATTGGTTAAGAGCAACATACGGATTGTGGAGGATGCGGGTTCAAGTCCTGCCGGAAGCGTAAATTTTTCCATTTTTTCCTTTAATATAAAAATTGGGACAGTGTAGATGTCAAGAAACGTCATTGACATTATAAGCGCGTACGCAATCGTGTGAATGGATTGGATCGTTGTTGTTGCAAGTAATCTTGTAATTCATAATATGTGACGTTCCACGAGAAAAGGTACCTTATGAGGGTTTCTAGTTTCGGAGATATGAAATGTTTTGTAAAGAGGTGAAAAAATGCTCAATTTTTTTTTATTGTGTGATTTGAAACGTTAATGCGTAACGTTTGTTTACCTGTTTTTATTTTTGTTATAAGTTAGTTATAAGCCTAGTAATGTCGTCTCAGAGTTTAGTAGAAAAGGTACCTTATGGAAAAAAGATTGAAAATTCCCAAAAAAACTAGTCAATACGGGAAAAGAAGTTTGGTAGAGAACTGTATTAGCATTCTGCAAAACTAATTTGATAATTTCAGTTCTGGTTGGGGCGCCTCGCAAATATTATAACCGTACATAGACCGACATCACAAATCCAAGTAGACTGCTATTATACCAAAGTTACTCTCGTCAAGTCTTTCTTAACTAGAATAATCTTCATTTGGTTTGGTCGCATGCAGTAAATCAGCCATTGGTTTGCTGAAAAATGCCAATACCCGACGCATTACCTTATGGAATATCTGAGGTCATTGAACCTCAATGCCGCTTATCTTCAATAGCAACCGAAATATATTATTGATAAGAAATAGACGATTTATACCATCTTAACCCCAAAATATTATTAGTTTATCCTAACTGTTCCATCATCATCATGCCTCATCATGTAACTTGACCACAAGGTACCTTTTCATTACATACAAATTATTGGTCTTTTTTAAGATTATTATGACGAAGAACTAATTAAATTTGGGGCAGTTTAATGTAAATTAATATTTTCTATTCATACAAGATAATCTGTAATATGATTGATATTTTGTAGTGATGTATTATTAGATTTATTTCCATAAGGTACCTTTTCGTAAATGTATGGAGCAAATACTGTTATTGTTATGTAAGTTTAAAGTGGCATAAGGGGTTAAATATAGTATTTAGTTGGGGTTTTAGAATTTATTTCATTTGAATGACAGAATTTCTTTAATATGTGCTCAGAAAAATTGATTGTGTGTCACATTAAAAGTAAAAATATTCAATTTTGTGATTTTATATGAAAAAGTCAGAAAATACATTTTCACCTCTAAATCGGTATTGTTTTTTGCTTAAACTGTCTGTCAGTGTCGTTTTCTAATAGATAAAATTTAAATCTTGAGAGCTCATTGCAATCAATCGTAAAAATGAAATAAAACTTTATTTTCAAGAGATTGGTTAGTATACACATAAATCAGTCGATATCAAAAGTTTCTATTTGCATTACAGAACAAGTCGCAATATTTTTTTAGTCTCAGATATATAAGGTATTATTATTTGTAGTCAACTATGTAACTTACTTCAGGAACATAGTTTTTTAGGCGGCTAAACTTAAAACTTCTCTATCGTAAAGTTGCTCATTCCACAACATTATTTTCAAAAAATCATATCTCTGTAACTACGCAACCTAGAAGGTTGATCTTTTGTGTTATCGATAGCTTATTTATTGTAGATTACTGGGGTATGCATAACTCCATACCCGCCATAAGGTACCTTTGACCGTGGGACGTCACATATGAGCGTTGCGTGGCCATTTATTTGCGGTTTGTAAACGTAGGTACTAGACGCGGGACCAAATTACCTTATAAATACATCATGGAGCTAATATCGCGTGGACAAAGAAAATACATATAACTAGGGAATGCAAATCGGTAATAACCGTAACGAAATATTCGGTTATAACCGAATATTTTGACAAAATTTCATAACCGAATATTGGAAACTCGAATAACCGGTTACGGTTATTTTCGGTTATTTATTTATGACTTAAATTGTATGTTTTTATCATCCAATGACTACAAAATACTGCCGTTTTTGGCTGTGACGCCTTGTGACTATAATTTTTGTCATTCGTGGACTTTAATAACAAAAATATACCAAATTTACATCCCTTATTTATGAAATATTTTTATTGAATATTGTATCACGTCCATTGGTCATATTTTACTTTTACTGTACTTAGTGTGTTTTATTAAAAACGAAGACTTTTACTCCCTAATACTGTATGTAGGTACTAAAACAAATATTTTTGTATTTTTTTAATTACTTCATTGTAAATTTATTTATTTTTATCGAAAATAACTGTAACCGATTATAACCGACATTCGGTTAGTCTGTGTTAGTATGTTTTTAAGGATCCTGACCGAATGTTTAGTCATATTTTTGCTTTTTTTGCTTAAATACAGCGCAACCGAGGTTTGAACCCACGATTTTTGACCCGCATATAAAAGGTTAAACAGCTTTTAACTCTTTTAAGATGTTGACATTTTATATACATGCCCAAAATGAGCAGCTAAGAAAATACGGCATTAAAATTAATTTATTTTAAGATGTCCACATTAAAGACGCAAAGTTTTAGATCCAGCTATATCATCTTCTGTCACTCTATTTAGTCAAATAGGGCCCTGATATTACCCCTTTGCCAAATCCAAACGTATTACCAACTATTGCAGCTATTATAACATTAACTATGCAAAGGTAGCGTTTTCGCGTTGCGATAAGCAATTAAGCGAGCAAGCAGAGCGAAAGTAATCTAATCAAAACAATTGAATATAGCACGTTCTGCGATGCGACGCTCGTCTCGTCTCGTAGATCAGTGATAACGCGAAGACGATTAACGTTCTTAGAAATAAAGATTTTGCTATTATCTCACGAAGGGTAGGTATTACTATTTATTTGGTTTAGATTTCTATTATAAAACTGTTTCATAAAATAATCAGTAGTACAGTGACAATAATCATAATCATCATTTTGTGCAACGCAACTGCTACTGTTTTCAATTAGAGTACCTACTTTTCAGTATTTCAAAGAGTAGGTAAGTATATATAATCTTTCATTCATTGAATACCTTATTGTTAACACATTATAATACCTCTCGCGTCGAATGATGGTCCCCGTGCAAGTTCCATTAGGCATTAGGTATATGTTGGTTGGCCTTAAATTATAAATAATAATTGAAAAATATGTTTTTAGTCTACTTTTATCACTTAAATGTTATATTTCTAAACAAATTAAAAATTTGGTTAAAATTCCAATAAATATTTACAAACATTTTACGTGACAGCTACTCCATATAAAAATTAACGAAATAAATAAAAAAAATATATATAAATTATAAATTATATACGTAGGTATAATATAAATTTTTATTTAATATTAGTGCATACAAACTCAATACCTAGAAACAAAATAATACCATAAGTAATACCATAATATAAATTATATGCGTGATGGATATTATCTGCAGGAATAAACGACTTAAACGCGCGTTCTAATGCATACATCTTCTAGTTTTGCAAGATCTTTATTGCTACTCGAAAATAATTTGATTTGTTAACCAATTTATAACAGCCAAAATAGTTTGTAAACCTTTGTTACTACTGGAAAAAGGATGTGCTACAATTGTTACATATTCGGCCATTTTGATTCTGACTCCACTGTACTGTACCGAACACCACACAGATGCGAGTAATTATCTAATCTAATAAATAATAATTAAGTACGAGTGTACATTGCTCCACTGCTTACGAGCGGGCGATTCGTATGAAAGTATGAACATTTCACCACACAGTGGAATTTGACTTGTAAAATGCTTAGAGTCGAACCGCGTTAATTTTTTATACCATATTTTTTTCGACTATTATACCTATGCTTCACTTGTTCTCGCACTTCAAACGTCGTAGGTGTTTCTCTTTTACTCCAATAATGGCAATTATTACTGTATATTCTATTTCTATTGTCTCCGATACCCAAAGGACCGCCTGTTGTTACCTCTACATTTATTGTAAACTACGAGTATGTGAGGTGTGCAATAAAGAGTATTGTATTGTATTTTATTGTGTGGCGTAATTAGAGTGACATAGAAAGATGCCCTCAATTTGCGAATTTCGGTGTTCGCGGTAGGCGCTCTGACCTCTGTGCTAAATATCAGCGAGCGGTTGAGAATCACCCAGCGTTGACGACCGGGGGCGCTTATGCAAGCTACCAAGCTACCGGTTCGACAACCGATGGCAACGCAATCTAAATGTGCATATTGCAGACAATATATCTTCGATACAAGGGTAAATGATGGTCACTTATTGCAATGTCTGCTTGCTAGTGATTTTACCGACTTCTACACAAGCAAAGTCGCAGGCGTACACTAGTTTACTTCCATTAGGTTTATTGCCATTGGGTAACGATGTAAACTTAAATTGCACAACTTAAGCCCTAAAACCCAAGCCTAGGTGAGCTAAGAGAACCAGTCGGTGACATAAGCGAGCTAAATACTCGACAACATGTTCAGTGATAGGTCTTATTCCTTGGTGATAAGGACGATGAATGGTCAACTGTCGATACGCACTTTCTAGTGCTCGCGGTTTCCTTACGGAGTTCCTTGTGTAAGTATTTGCCGTTGAGCAATAACAGAGGTTATTGTAAGTTCAAATCCGGGTAATATGCTAGTTTACCGAATCTGGAAACTTGGTCAAAAAATATAAGGTTTAATCTTTATTTCTCAAGAAGATATAACAAAACTTCACTTAAATGAGAAAAAAAAATAAGCACATAAGATTATTAATAAATTATTATGGATGCACAATTAACATAAATATAGTTACTATACTTATACATATAGTATAGGTTTTTAAAAGATTGGCAACGCGCATGCGACACCTCTGAAGTTGCACTAACAGGGGGTTGCAAGCTGGCGTGTTATTATATAATAATATAAAGGAAAAAATAACATTTTATTCTTATATTAATAAAATGGTGTCTTAAGATGCAACTTAGCACTGCTGCTTGCGGCGTAGCATCACTACACCTTATATCTTATAAAACAAAATCCCGCGCCGCGTCTGTCTGTTTGTGTGTTTGTTCGCGATAAACTCAAAAACTACTGAACGGATTTTTATGCGTTTTTCACCTATCAATACAGTCATTCTTGAGGAAGGCTTTAGGTGTATAATTTGTTAACCCGTGCGAAGCCGGGGCGGGTAGCGACCGGGCGAAAACTAGCGAGTTTTACAAGTAAAATTGTGTCGCTAAACTTCAAATTCCGGTAAATGCATTCGACCCTCTCAGCAAATATCTACCCTATTACCTTATCTTAATACCAAAATCGCATAATTTGACAGATGGATTTACTCGAGTTTGAAGTTAAACGACTCAAGTGCACTTTTTGTAAACACTTTATAATGTGGTGTTACTGGTGTTTGTGTAGCTAAGTGTAATCTGTGTACCTAGCGGTAAGTGTAGAGCCTTAATCTCAACATCAAACACTAGATTGTAACACTTGTGCCACGTGAAGAGTTTCAAGACCGCGTTGCGTGTAGGTATAATGCAGCGTTAGACAAATATTTCGACAGCCAATCATGACGTAACCATGACATATAACTTGGTAAAGTTCACCGGCGCCGGCGCAGCTGATGCAGTCGAGAGCCTGGCCGCGTAGCCAAGATGCCAATCGCTTACGCTCCGTAGCGATCGAAACGCAACTGTCACTTTCGCACTAATATGGAAGAGTGATAGAGAGACATAATCCTTTTCGTTGTCGAAGCGTTAGCGATTGTAACCTTGGCTAGGCCGGCTGATTCAGATTTAACAACGTGTGACGGTTTCGATCTTGTTTTGATACGACCTTGACATCTTCATGCGAAATGAAGTGAGTCGTGCGTGAGATGCATGCACCGTGCGCGCCAATCGTCAAAACGATCAGCACGGTCGTATCAAAACCAGTTCAAACCCATAACAAATTGTTAATTTAGAATCTACCTCCTGGCCATACTAGAATATAATAGAATAGAATAGAGAGCGTTTATTCGAGGCAAAACAAAAGAAGAAAACAACACGTAACATAACATAAAAGCCACTATGATTTAGGTTCTTATTTCTGTTCCTAAAAGTTGAGAAAAAATGCTCATATTCAGGCTAAATTAAATTAAAAGAAAATCGACGACTGCCTTACCATTGTCATATTCGCTGATATATCCGCTAACGTAATTCTGGAAACTTTCTGCAAAACGTAAAATACTTACATACGAATTTCGCTTGCAATAAATATACTGAATTAAATTGTTTACTGAAGAAATGCAAATAGAATGACCTAGGGCCCTGTCCGTCTAGACCTTGAACCGTCTAGACAAGGACTACCCAAGGGCGACTTAATTACTTTAATTACTTACCAATTTTATACACTGGATTTATTTGATTGTGCATTTATATTAATTTATGAATCAACATTGTCTGGGTCATGCGGTCAAGCGTTTTAAAATGCGTTTTAATACTTCCTTATCAACATGCTAATATTTTAACTGTCTCTTACTTTTCCACGGCTTGTGTGTCAAATAAATAAAACTAGTGTCTCTGTGAGCTCATGAGCTTGCGAACCCCTATGGCTCCGCCATTTTGAAAAAAAAAACTGAATTAATACGTACAGACGCCATCAAATACATCGGACCAACCAAGGTGTTCACAAATATCTGAACACGCCTCTATTGTCAGGGCGTTAGAGTGCGTGTTCAGATATTTTTGAGCACCGTGGCCGCTCCGATATATCTGATGGCGACTGTACAAGAAATTGACGAGAACATCCGGATATAATGTACGAAAGAATTTTCACCCAAGCTGAAACGCAATCCTTGCAAATGTAATTTCTAGAATTTTCCAAAGTTTCCAAAACGTCCCGCTTGGCGCGCTGTTCAATAATCCCATACAAAAATAGACAACGCAAACGCGAACGGACGTCACGCTATCGAATGAAATGTACACTTGGGGTTTAGATTGCTACTCGAAGTCAGGGATGTTACGGAGCTCCGGTTCCGTTTCCGTTAAGGCGGAACTTCCGTTTGGTATTACACATCCGTTTCTGTTCCGGTTCCGTTATGTTTGAAACGGAAGTTATAACGGATGTCAATGCTTCGCGCGGCGGCGGCGTACATCAAAAACAAACAGGTTCTTGCCAGTCATTCGTTCATCGCCCCGCTTGCCACGTACTACGCTAATTTGTTGTTTGTTTGCATACTTTGTTTTATTCGTGTTATTAAAATTAAATCGTATGTGTTCTGTTGTGTACTGACTACTGACTGTGTGTAGTGTGTGTGGTTAATGTTAGTGTGTAAAAAAACGCACAATGAAGCCGAAATCAAGTTCGATTTGGAACTATATTGATGAAGTTAGTGGCGACACGGCTAAGTGTAAACTTTGTCTCAAGGTTTATTCTAGAAAGGGGAAAACGACTACATCGTTAAAAAGTCAGGCTCCGATTCTGATTTCGGTTCCGTTTTCGGTTCCGTTTCCGTTTTCGGTGCCGTTAAACTAAATTGAAAACATCTGTTTCCGTTTTCGGTTCCGATAAAACCACATCCGTTACATCCCTGCTCGAAGTTGTAGTGTTTTGCGATGATCAGTCCGAGTTATGCTAATTATATTGTCATCAAGTTTATACACGGTACCTACGCTTCCAATGTTCCTAGTTTTTGTTAATGGCTATAAATCATTAGGTACACGTGTCTCTATTATCCCTAATTATCCTCGCCTCGGTCAATTATTTCATGCAAAAGATTCCTTTTCTAGCAGTAATTAATAATTATGCTTTATTGTATGATCTGATCATGCTCATGAATTAAGTGTAAACAAAGAAACTGAACACAATTATGAGTGGCATCACAAGTGGAATGCTTTCACACGTTTTTATTTTGAAAATTTATCGTTAGGTACCTATTTTTGTGAACAAAGACACTAGGATGTTTTTTTAATTCTATTTTTCCATAAAAAAATTGAATTTTGGCACCTTTTTCTAATGTCAAAGTTGTTTGACCGGCTATATATTAGTTCTATAGGTACCTACGTATTTAATAGCAAAAAACGCTATGGATGACCATTGACCTGTCCCTTGAGTGTCCCTGTCACAGCTCCTGAGCTGTGGTCCAAGGCGCTTTGACCATAACCTACGTATATGACCCATTTTATTTTGTGGCTACCTTGGTTTCCAGTTCCCACTTCTTTTGAAAGCGAAATATATAGTTTACGAAATTGCACTTTATGTTTTTGACGGATTTTACATACCTACTACACAACAAACTACTCATTAAATGAAACAAGCACATGAGCGGTGAAAAAGGATTGGATTGGCAATCTGCAATAACGAAGTAGGTAGCTTTAATGGATATCTGAACCTGCGACCACAAGTCCATGAAGTCGGATATTGAACCGCCAACATGGCAAAATGAAATAAATGTTGTTAGAAAACGCCAATCGAAACTTAAATAATGAATGGGAATAGTCAAGGGACTTATTGTAGCATCGACATCCCGATACATTTGTTCTATGTCGATGTACGATTGTCATGTTGACTAGGCCCCCAGGTAAACTTAATCTTCGTAAGGTTGGTATTTAGCTACATGGCAGTAGTAAAGTTATACTGCACTCTTAGCCATGAAAAAGGAATCTTTGATGAATTCAGATATTTATTTATACTAGATAGCCTAGGTATTAATAATAAAGTGTTCCCTCTTTTCCGCAATTGGGTCCTGTCCAATCCACACTCTCGCCACTTTTCACAATATGTGTCCCGCTATCTCCGTCTTCCTCTGCCCCAAAATACATAATGTAGGATCCAGTCTGTAGCTAATTAATAGGATCGGAACCCAGGATCTCCTAGCTTCGTTAAAGTTAAAAAACTTATGATTTTCTTTGTTCCTTTCAGCTGAGGAGTACTACTCCATGCCTCAGCTATTCCACCTGGACGAGTACGAGAGCTGCCTGGCGACGCGCGGCGTGTACTGCCTCGGCAGCTTCGAGCTGTCGCCCGACGGGGAGTCCAGGGTGTTCCGGCTGATGCAGGTGAGGGTTGAGGACTTCATGCTAGAACTGTTCCACCTGCAGTACGAGAGCTGCCTGGCGACGCGCGGCGTGTACTGCCTCGGCAGCTTCGAGCTGTCGCCCGACGGGGAGTCCAGGGTGGTCCGGCTGATGCAGGTGAGGGTTGAGGACTTCATGCTAGAACTGTTCCACCTGCAGTACGAGAGCTGCCTGGCGACGCGCGGCGTGTACTGCCTCAGCATCTTCGAGCTGTCGCCCGACAAGGAGTCCAGGGTGTTCCGCCTGATGCAGGTGAGGGTTGAGGAGTTCATGCTGCAACTGTTCCACCTGTAGTACGAGAGCTGCCTGGCGACGCGCGGCGTGTACTGCCTCGGCAGCTTCGAGCTGTCGCCCGACGGGGAGTCCAGGGTGTTCCGGCTGATGCAGGTGAGGATTGAGGAGTTGATGCTACATCTGTTCCACCTGCAGTACGAGAGCTGCCTGGCGACGCGCGGCGTGTACTGCGTCGGCAGCTTCGAGCTGTCGCCCGACGGGGAGTCCAGGGTGTTCCGGCTGATGCAGGTGAGGACCTTGAGGAGTATATACTCTTACTCCATGGTACAGCTGTGGCATGAAAATGCCGTAGGCATGACGTGGGCACTAGAAATGCCAGGTGTGCTTTTTCCTAATGCCACCCAGTTTTCATAGTTGTCTACGTAGTAATTATAATAATTGAGGCGCATCCATACAGCAGTTACTTTTTGTATGTAGAAAAACGTTTAGGTAACTAGAAGTGTTACTTCTAAGTTAGGTAACTATACCTGGGTCAAACAGATCACTGTGTTATGTCTTTCCTGTAGACATACACAAGAGTTAAGGGCTATAAAGGTTAATTTTCTTATTTAACCCTTATCCACGTGAAAAGGTCCTCCTTTTATTTAGAGAACTATGATAAAATGAGTACTTACATGCCCACAAGCTGTTAACTATTGCCCACAGGAGAGAAAAATGTACTGTTCGCGCGAACACACTAGTTTAGAACTAGAACACACTAGAACTGTATACCGGTCTGGGGGGGTGCTACAAATTTTTAGAACTCGAAAGAGCCCAGAGATCATTGCTTAAAGTTATGTATTTCAAGCCGTTTAGATTTCCTACCATAGAGTTATATAATCTTTCTAATGTATTATCTGTCAGAAAACTGTACATATTATTTACGACCTTAAAATTACACAAGACCGTACCATATACACCAAACACACATAATAGAAGGAGAAGAAACAATTTAATTCCAACAGTTCAAATAAACACAACGTATGCTAGTAGACAATTCGTTTGTAAATCCGTTAAACTATATAATTCTATTAATAAAGATTTAAATATATATCCATTATCATATTACGAATGCAAAAAAATCATAACAAATTGGCTAAAATTTAAAAGCTATCATGATATTGAAAACTTAATCCATAATGTTTTTGATATCTAAATACACAGACACACATTCGCACACACACGCACACACACACACACACACGCGCGCGCGCACACACACACACACATTCGCTCATTAATTTCAGTTTAAATTTAAATTATCTCTAACTACTTTTGTTATTCACTGAAATGTTAATATTATTTCTTTTAATTTTATTCATGAAATAATTTATTATTGTTCACTTAGCAACTAAGGAAGAGCGGTGCCTCTTAATACAAGTATCTGTTTACTTAAAAAGAGGTACCAACCCTGTACAATGTAACCTAACACTTATAATGAATAAACAATTTTATTATTTATTATTATTATTCTCTTTATTTATTTCTCATCTTAAGTTAGGTTATTTTATAATATGAATATAAAAGTAAAATATAAAAACACTTACAAAACAATAAAAATTAATATAAACACATTATAAAAAACCTAACCTAGGGTGCCGCCAGCAGCGGGGCAAGGCCCAAGCTACCGGTGGTCAGGGCTGCAGAGAGAGGAACCGGCGGACTATCCGCGCCGTGTCCAAGATCACCGCCTTCTGCATCTGACCCTTGATCCAACCACCTAGCGAGAGTCTCTCAAGGTGTTGGTCGAGACTCTTCGCTATTAGACCGTTTACTGAAACGACTTTCGGGACGATGATCGTCGAATCAACATCCCACATGGCGGTTATCTCGTGAGCCAAGTCTAGGTACTTACTGGACTTGTCCTTCTCGGCCTTCACGAGATTCTCATCATGGGGGATGGTGATGTCAACGAGCACGGCCCGACGTTGCGATCGATCTATTATCACAATATCAGGCTTATTGGCTACAATAGTCCTGTCAGTGATGATAGATCGATCCCAATAGAGCGTGGCACGACCATTCTCAAGAACAGGCGCAGGTAAGTACTTGTAGTACGGTACTTCGCGGTCCACAAGGTCATATAGAAGAGCAAGTTGCTGGTGAATAATCCTGGCTACGAGATTATGTCTGTGCAAGTACTCGCCGTTAGCAAGATGAGAGCAACCGGAAATGATATGCCTGAGTGACTCTCCGGGACGGCGGCATGCCCGACAGATGTCGACCGTACCGTCCTTCAGGATATATTTCCGATAGTTGTTCGTCATCATCACTTCGTCCGCAATTGCACAGGCAAAACCCTCGGTTTCTCCGAAGAGGTCCCCGAATCGTAACCAGTTCACCGACGCGAGCAGGTCCACATCGGGTCCCGTGAGGGCCTTGTAGAACCGCCCGAGTAGCACCTTACTCTGCCATGCCGCCTTGCGATCCGCAGTACTTAGTACCACAGGTTTGCGCCAGTTCTCGTTTGCCAAGGAAAGCGGCGTGAGGTTCCTATCTACTGCCACCACATCACGATGCATCCCACACTCGTTGTTAAGGAAATAGTTCCTGAGATTGTACACCTCGTGGTTGTGGAGATCCTTGGCGTTTAGGAAGCCTCGGCCTCCACACTTCCGTGGGATGTACAATCTCATAACTGACGAGCGTGGGTGTAGCATGCGATGTGCGGTGAGCAGTGATCGGACCCTCCGATTATTATTATTTATTATGTTGCACATGCTATACAAAAGTTAATTGCGGTGTGGATCCAGCTTTACAGTTAAGTATTTATTATTGGAAATTTCCCTCATAAAACATTACATTACACAAGTATACTTATAGTATTACCTACATATCATTGTTTGTATTGTATGTGGCAAAATATTGGCAAAATACAATTTAGTTATGATCCCTTCACACGATAAGAAGAAGATTGTTTGTATAATATCTATGTATTTATGTTAAGCCCCCTCCACACTCGTGCGCGAATCGCGGCGCGAAGCCGCGAACGCGAGTGTGGTGTCGATTTTCGCAGACAGCGAAATCGACTCCACACTCGCGTTCGCGGCTTCGCCCGCGATTCACGCGCATAGTCTGGAGGGGGCTTTATGCACCAATAATAAGAAAGTAAAGTCCTGTCCAACAGTTCGCATTCCATCATGTTATGTTGGTAATGCGATATTTGCAATGTGCGTTGTGCATCAAACCGGGACGGTGTGCCCAATACTGCCCGGAGTCAGTCACCAATTCTACACATTATTTATTACAAGGATTTCTAGAACTACGTAAAATAATCGAGTTGTGAGACATATTAACATTGAATAATTTTATGGTTTAGACTCACTTGTTCGCGCGCTTGATGGTGTGCGCGAGTGACTTAAAACAAGTAAGTCTACTAAACCGTAAAATTATTCTACGTAAATCAAGTGGTACAAAATTTAAAAACCTTTATTAAAAAATAACATCGTGTGATCACCAATCAGTCGTCATAATTATAAAAACGAAGTGTCGGACGCTTGGGTACGGACCCTGATCGTGCTAGCGTGTCATCCTTAAGGGAAAGGTTCACATTCACTACCTGACTGACTTTAAGTGTGTGCTGCTATTATTCCTATTACCACTTGTACCTATTTCTAGAAAAGGTTTACATTTGCGACGTTATTAGGGTTCCGTACCTCAAAAGGAAAAAACGGAACCCTTATAGGATCACTCGTGCGTCTGTCTGTCTGTCTGTCTGTCCGTCTGTCACAGCCCATTTTCTCCAAAAGTACTGGACCAATTAAGTTGAAATTTGGTACACACATGTAAATTCGTGACCCGAAGACGGACATCTTACGTAAACAAATGAATTTTAAACACGGAGGCCACTTTTGGGGGGTAAATGAGAAAATTAAAAATTAATATTTTTTAAACTATATCGTGTTACATATCAAATGAAAGAGCTCATTTTGAGAAACTCAAATATATATTTTTTGTAATTTTAAAATAAATAGTTTAGAAATTATTTAAGGAAATAGCCAAAAAATGACCATTCCCCCCCTTTATCTTCGAATTTACTGGGTCTAAAATTTTGAAAAAAATATACAAAATACTTCTTTACCTATAGATGACAGAAAACCTATTAGAAATATGCAGTCAAGCGTGAGTCGGACTAATTACTTAGTTTTTGATCCGACCCCTACTACGGGTTTATTAAAGGCAATAGGGAATATTAGGCAAAGCTGTGCGTAGGTGGCGTAACTAGTAGACATACAGTAAACAAACATCATCAATGACACATCATACGTCACTACGTCAATCACATGGCCTACCGTGAAACACGACAATCGAAAGTTCGGTTTCTGCCTCTCTATCACTCTTGCATATTCGAGCGATAAAGCGACAGATAACTAAATTTAGATTTTCGCGTTTACCGCTAGGCCCTTGTTAACAAACCGCCTTGATGCATCAATGTCATATTTTATTGTCTGTGAAAACTTGTGTCAAAAAACAGTTTAAGGCACAGTATGTATAACTTAGTCTATGAATTTACTAGAGTACTACTGCTGCACTCTGGCGGTAGAACATTGCAGTAATATCCCCTATTCAATCGCGTTTCACATACAAGGTGGTCCAAACCTTGACGTAGGTAACAAATTTTTTTTAGATTCGTCACGTCGTGGGCTATCAGAATATACCCCCATGTATGTTAGCCGATATTTAGTAGTTTCCGAGTTATGAATTTTTTAACTTTTAACTTTCGTTAAGAAATTCCGGGGTGAAGCTTTGCTTTGCTTTTATGCCTCTAGGTAATTATTGTTGGTGGTATTTGCACTGATAACACGAAATAGCGATGGGGAAGTGACCCCATAAAATAACAGTAGGTATTGGAGCAGGTAAAAATTAACCCTTTGTAGATAACAACCCGTTGCGACGCGGGTCCAGTTAAGATAATGAATAAGTTAAGCAAAATGATGATTGGTCAATCACATGGCACAATATTAATTTCTCGTGGTAATTTCTGTTTGATTAACGTTAGGAATAACAAAAGGTTTTTTTTAATGAATTACTAATAATATTTTTTTTTTTGACATTTAGAATATTTTTTTTTTGACATTTAGATTTTATTCTAGAAATTCTAGACTAGTATTTTTTTATACAATCTTTTTAATGTTTGACGATCCTTTTGTGAAATTTTTAGTGTTAAATTTGATATGTATAATAATCCAATTTTATTATGGAATAATATTAACATCAATAAATTGCTCTGATAATTAGATTAAGATTAATTACGATTCATAAGAGCTTGTTGCTAGGCCTACATGAATAAAGTAAATTTTGTTTGTTTGTTTAATTTGGAAACTTTCCACCTCAGTTCCTTTGACCGGCGACTCTGTCAAATTAGACTATTAAGTATCACTTTTTTCCTTTTAAAAAACTTAGGGTCTAGCAGTTTCTACTATAACCATAAGTCCTTGAAATTGCTTGTATTTTTTATTTATTTAGGTAAGCGCAAAGTCTAAGCTTGACATGCTTGAAGAACGTAAAATTTTGTCGTTTTTCTTTTTTTTCCAACTCACATCCCATATAACCATTCCAGTCGCAGAATCACAAAGTGGTAACTAAATGTCAGATGTGTCGTAACAGAGTCCACACAATGTGTCTAGAATTGTTTCGAAACAAAGTGTCGTCGCCGTGTCTACACTTTTCCGTAACAAGGTGTCGACACATTTGTGTGCACTTTGCGTGCGGTTTGCGACTAAATCTGACAGCAAATTTGTGACAGCAAATGTCAATATAAAATACCTCTTGAAAACCAAGGTTTGTCAAACTACTATTAGTGTCTCGTGTGCTCGTAATTCTAGTAAGTCATCATGGGCAATGCAAATGATAATAATCGACCGAAACCATATAAACACCCAACACCCGTCAACCTTTTACAGAAAAGTTTTTAAAGAAATTCAATAAGCTACTTAGGTCAGGCAACGAATGCTCCAAAAGTTGTAGAGGGAAATGCTCGGAACACAATTTTTGACTCCGTAACTCGGTTTGACAAGTTAGGAGGTGAACATATCAAAAGTCCCCGGCCGTAGCCCTTGAGCGGGGGAGAGAGAGGGGGCTTTGAAGGTCCCATTTTCCCGTTTTTCGATTATATCTCGGAAACTATGCATCTCAGCGACATGGCCACTTATACAAAATGAAAGTTAATTTAATTTGTTACAAGTTTATTCAGTCAATTTTTTCGATATGTTGAATAGTTTTTGAGATATCCGCTCTTGAAAGTTTATTTAGGGCTCTCAATTTTATCTTGATATATCTATATCAGTGAAGGTGCTAGGCCGTGTTTGGTATCGTTTTCGTATAAATCTGGGGTGCTGAATCCATTTAAGATATCACATTGACACCATTCCACAAAATAAAAATAAATCTTTTTAGGGTTCCGTACCTCAAAAGGAAAAAACGGAACCCTTATAGGATCACTCGTGCGTCTGTATGTATGTCCGTCTGAATACACAAAATAGTTCTTTACCTATAGATGACAGGAAAACCTATTAGAAATGTGCAGTCAAGCGCGAGTCGGACTTAATGTACGGAACCCTTAATACGCGAGTCCGACTCGCACTTGGCCGGTTTTTTTGAAACTCTTCTTGACGCTTAACCGCTGAACCGATTTCGTTGAAATTTGGTATAGAAATAGTTTGCGTCCCGGAACAGGACATAGGATAGATCTTATAACCAAAATCATCTTTTGAAGGTGTGAAAAGTGGCGTGGAAATTTGTACGGGAAATCAATAACCGCTGAACCGATTTATATGAAATTTGGGATGGTCTACATCTTTGATTTAGTTAAAAATGATGAAAAAACATGACTTCAAACCTAAACTTAAACAGTATTAACTTCAAGAAGTCAATTCTGAATTCCCCCCTACACCTCATTTCACACCTTTAAAGGATGATTTTTGAGATAACTTATTATATCCTGTCTCGGGACTCAAAATACATGTGTACCAAATTTAAATTAAAGCTGTTCAGCAGTTTAAGCGTGAAGAGGAGTTTAAAAGAAAGTATTTTAATAAGTTTATATGTTTTTACTTCGGAATGGTGTCAATGTGATACCTTAACTAAATTTGGTACTGCGAATTTATACGAAAACGATACCAAACATGGCCTCGTAGCTTTACTGTTGTAGAAGTAAAAATAAAATTGAGAGCCCTAAATTCTTATTACTTGGCCAAACTTGTGTAGAAGGAAAAGGTAAAATAAAAGTCTTCGGAAGGAATATAAGACACAAATATATTTTTTTTTTGCGTTACTATTTCATTCATCAAATATAAACATACCTTGATTATACTATTCTAGTGAGATCCTCATAGATAAACAAAAACATCTACTTAAAAAATTACAAGGTCGAAATGTCACGGAACTTGTGAGAGTAATATGTGAAAAATATAAACTTTTATGACAAAAAAAATCTGGACACAATTTAAGAATCACCTAATTGCGTCGAGGAATCATCTGTATTTTTGCTTGTTTCATTACCTCCTCGCTTCTTTTTTGTCCTTTGTATTCTGTAGCAATTTGTTAGATCTGAAAATAAAGATAACTTGCGTCGTCACGGATGTCGATTTATAGGTTTTAGGGAGTGCAGAATTCGAAAACGATGATCATTTTATAATCCAAGATGGCGGCTACGTATTTTGTCATAAAAGTGGAATCCAAAATAGTCATCATTTTCGAAATCTGCGCCCCCTAAAACCTATAAAACGACATCCATGACGACTTTTATGACATAGTGCATGGCCGCCATCTTGGAATCCAAAATAGTCATCATTTTCGAAATCTGCGCCCCCTAAAACCTATAAAACGATATCCATGACGACTTTTATGACATAGTGCATTGCCGCCATTTTTAAATTGAAAATGTTATCATTTTCGAAATCTGCGCCCCCCAAAACCTATAAAACGACACCCATGACGACTTTTATGACATAGTGCATGGCCGCCATTTTGGATTTCAAAATGGTCATCATTTTCTAAATCGGGGCCCCCTAAAACCTATAAAACGACATCCATGACGACTTTTATGACATAGTGCATGGCCGCCATCTTGGAATCCAAAATGGTTATCATTTTCGAAATCTGCGCCCCCTAAAACCTATAAAACGACACCCATGACGACTTTTATGGCATAATGCATGGCCGCCATTTTGGATTCCAAAATGGTCATCATTTTCAAAATTGAGGCCCCCTAAAACGTATAAAACGACATCCATGACGACTTTTATGACACAGTGCATGGCCGCCATTTCGGATTCCAAAATGGTCATTATTTTCGAAATCGGCACTCCCTAAAACCTATATATCGACACCCATCTCGACTTTTATGACAAAGTGTTTTGCCACCATCTGCATGCAAGACATTTCTATTATTTTTACGTACAAAAATGGCCCCCTGTCAACTTTCAATCGAGATTTAATCGATAATTTATTCGATTAATATTCAGATTAATTCAATTTCAATCTATGTTAGGTCGACTAAACTAATCGCGATTAAAATTTGAGAATTAACTTTTTTTATTCCATTAATTAGTCGAATAAACAGTTAATCGATTAATGCCCATCTCTGACCACGGCATTTTTACACTTTGAGAATATCTGAAAACAAATCAACACAAGGAGCCATTTTGCAAATCCAGTAACATACCAGTAACTTTGTTATTACTTTTGACAGCGCGTGTCATGTGTCAACACAGAGTCGACACAAAGTCGAAACATTGCAACTACTTTGTGACTGCAATATTTCTCAGCCTTAAACCATATTTATACATCATAATTAACAAGTTTCGTAGTATATAAAGCGTTATTTCTGTAATTTAAGTATAGTATACGCATCGAAGTACTAAAAATGCTTCAAATAATATAGTTATGAACACAGGCACTGAGAAGTAAACAATTTCATTTCCGGCTAAACTAAAACAATGTGGTGGCGCGTTGATTATATTACACTTAGTTTATCAAATCACTCGAGCAGTTTAATTCCCCATAATAATTTAAGTCGTATTGTAATATAAATGCAAACAATATATAATTACGTGTTGTAATCCGTTTTAGAGATGGCGTATTAATGTCACTTATTTTTATTTAAGTATTTTTCCATCTGACAGTTTCCATTTGACAGGAACAAAATGAACGAATGAACGAATGATTTTGGCATAAAGCAGTCGCAAACCCGAAACAATGTGTGCACACGGCGACCACACTTTATGTCACTTTGTGTCATGTGTCGACCCTTCCCCATTTCTGGTAACTGTGTCGACACGGCGACGACTCTGCGACTGGAATTGTGACCGAAACAGACGGTGTCGACACAAGATGTGTCAACACCGCGTCGTAACGGCGACTGGAAATGGTTGTATGGGCAGCCAAGTGAAGTTTCTGATTTTTTTTAGCAACTGCGCCGTTTGTCAAGGTTTATGTTACAAAAAGAAACATTCAAAAAACTTCAAGTTTTTTTAAATAAATTTATTGCTTCATCCAGGAATTTCTTAACAAAAGTTAAAACTTAAAAAAATCATAACTCGAAAACTACGAAAAATCGGCTGTCGTACATGGGGTATATTCTGATAGCCCACGAAGTGAGGAATCTAAAAAATTTTGGACGTCAATAAAAAAACATTGTTAAAAGTTGGGTAATGTACGGAACCCTTGGAACGCGAGTCCGACTCGCACTTGGCCGGTTTTTTTATTTCAAATGACCTTACTTATACCTGCTCGTGCATAATGTTATTAGCTATTAACTACTATTAATTACATTAATAAACTTAGTTATATGTTAGGTAGGAAAGGTAGTTAATTTTATTATATTAACGATCTTGTGGCCAACGGGCCAAATCAGCTTTGATTGGCCTTAGAAACAATTGTGCCTGCACTTACTTAGCCTACGAATACAAGTTCGAAAAAATTATACATTTTGAAAGGCTTTATCTCGGAAAATATTAGATGTACAGAGACAATTCTAGTGTCTTATTGTAGCAAATTTAGTCTACTTTAAAAACGCCCTAGGAAGTTACTATCAAAAACTAGTACTTTAGGGTTATAATAGCCCAAATCTAAAAAAAATTGCGGTTTATTAGATTTTTGACAAAGTTGCGTTCGGCGCTCGAGGTCACAAACTTGGATTATTCATTGGGCCAACATCATAAACAAGTCTGCAAAAAATCAGAACTACCGGATTTGACGCAAACGCAAAATGTATAATTTTACTGTATTATTAGGCCTACTGTCCACGGAAGCGGAGCTGCATAGACGCGTATTCGTCATTGTACGCTTGGTGTACGCTTGCTTGCAGCCTACATACAAAACCGCACAACTCTGTCCACGGAGCAGCAACGTTGCCGCTCCGTGGAGTTGCGCGATTTTCACGCGTCTATGCAGCTACGCTTCCGTGGACAGTAGGCCTTAGGTAAGGTATATTATATTAAATGTGAACTGTACGCGTTGACGTAAAACTGAATGAGAAACGAGTTACATTATGAAACCCTCTCGCTCTCGCAAGCCAACACTTTCGTAAACATAATAAGTAATTTGGCGCTGAGCTGGTCACTTCATATCGATTCATTGCAATTAAAACAAACCCTATCTAAAAAACTAGCAACTGTGTTTTTTAAACGTGTAGTTTTAACTCTTCATCGACCTAATATCATCGCAATTTAAGCCTTATGTCGAAACTATAAGGTCCCTTATTTAATTGAGCTTGCTGTAATCTTCCTTACGCAGTTCTACGCGTAGGTAGTAGGTAGAATTAAGAAACGTCAGTTGAAATCATAATTTGCTTAATACACAAGTTTTGCACTTTTCGCAGTCTTAACTTTAAGGATTCACATTAGTAGTGTAACATAAAACATCGTTTTACCTAGGTAGGCCAAAACTCTCAGTGTGTGATGTTACAATTTGGTTCCGAAGAACCAGGCCGCGTAGCCAAGATGCCAATCGCTTACGCTCCGTAGCGATCGAAACGCAACTGTCACTGTCACACCAATATGGAAGAGTGATAGAGAGACATAATGCTTTTTAATTGTAACCTTGGCTAGGCCGGCAGGATTAATAAGATTTCAGCAACTTTGCCGGACAAAGTCTGCTTCTTCATGCAATAAATAATTAAGAGCATACTCAACTAATTTATTTTACTTATTATTGCAGGAGTACTCCTCAAACTGGGTGGATAACTTCAATCACACGCGGCTCCATCGGGGACTATGCGTGTCTCGACGATGTAGCGACCCGAACACGGCTCTAGAGGTTCCAGAACCTTCCATGGACTCGTGGTAAGGCTGACCTTGAAATACATCATGATAAGCATTCATTTATTTTATTTTATAACTCTGAGGGGCGTGCGCCGTGCGCGGCGTAGCCAAGATACGACAAATACAAACAAATACTCCGTGTGGTCATTTCAAAACATTATACTTCTCCGATGGCGTTAACGCTTGTCGATTCTAAATTTCTCACTTTGGCAACACGAGCGTCATGTACCTACTTGTTAGAAAATTACAGCCACGTCCACGATGACTCGATATCTCAGTGAAAAGAAAAAAAGAAAATCACGAAAATCGTTCTTTTTAGATCTTAAATCGTGTGTGTCGGTATCTTGGGAACTTTTCTGAAGTTTTGTCACCTATTTACATTTGGGTTTTATTAAGAAAATCGTTTGTTTCCAGGTTCGCGTCATGCGTGAACGCGAGCACCATGTCGTCGCACAACCTATCAGCGCGTCTATACCAGCTGGACTACTGTCAACGAGGGCAGGAGAGTGCACGGCCTTTAGACGCTGCCGATAGAGCCTTCCCAGTAGTATTAGCAGCCTTGGCGGCTCTTGCTGGTGTCTCTACTGCTTTGGAGTTGCTACTGTCACCACAGACTAAGAAAGGTCAGTATGCTAGCCTCACAACCTTTCTTCCCGTCTGTTCAAGCTGGACTTCTTCAAAGAGAATGACACAAAGTGAGTTTATCTGTCACCCTATAAGTAACAGCTACAACTTGAAGCAGGCACCGTATTTCAGACCTTGGCGCTACATATCGAAACGAAAATACATAGACATAATAAGCTTACAAGCTCACCTTCGTTCGATATTTCGTAATAGCGCCCGAAAGGTTAAGGGCAAGGGAGATGGAGCAAATAACTAACTTAACCAGAAGATACTGGTTTTTTAAACCTGATTGTGGAACACCTGTCCTGTATTAGAGTATGTCTAAGCCCTAAGCTAACTCTGCAGTCTATGTATGCACCTTTGACAGAACAAGCTACATCAGTGTCATTATAAACATTATTATTATTTTCATAGACATTTCCTGGCTTTGTCTGAGCAAATCCCCAGCGGAGTTAGCTTATTGGTCCAACTCTACGATTTTATATTTGTTCGCTGATTTACTTTCGTTTCGACATAGTAACAGAATATGTATACCTACATAGGCAATAGGCAGTATAAATACCTATCAGTTCGAAACTTCGCGAGATTCGCTAACCGGCAAACATGATCACTTGCGTTTGCACGGTTTGCGCAAGGACCAGTCCTTATCTAACTGCAGCCCTGTGTTTTGCGAAATTATCCCACACGGATATACTTTATTTACTCAATGTGGTGCTAATGCTATAGACTTTCGAGAAGTAGTTAAGTAACTCATTCACATCTATTTATTTCTTTAGGCACCCATACAATGGACGATTGGACGCGTGGCAACAATAATAAAACGTAAACCATGCGGAAAGAGAAGAGTCACAGAATGTATTGGTTCCCTTATATTCCGCGACTCTTTCTCACAGACTCTACGAGTAAAAAAAGTATTCAATATAATTTTTAAACGCTGGCAACATTTTATACAAGAGTCATATAGAATAGAGCTGCTTAAGTTTGATATTTCATTAATTCCGGTCTGCTAAAAGAAAGGGCGCCAAAAAACATAGTTTTAATGTGTTAGTTTAGTTAATTTTAGTTTAACCATGTAGTTAAGTTAGTTACTAATATTTTACTCGATACCATCGATACACTTTCGTTGCATTTCTTGCTTGCCTTTGAGCGAGCTGAGCTGCGCGGACGCAGCCATTTGTTTACACAATATGTACATGTCATAACAGATCTGGGCCTTTCGCCGCGGCCCTGACCCGCCTCACGTGGCCGGCGACTTGTCACGGCACGTGTCGATGACCGGTTTAGGGCCAAACGCCGGGCTAAATCAAGTTTAGAGTAAAAATAACTGAGTTAACTGACCCGCTGGTCTACTTGTTTTGGGGAAGAAAGTGAAATAGTTTGCGTAATAAAAGATTCGACGCATAATTATGATGTACCTACAACTATTATTTTTAGATCATAATACCTATTTTATTTAGATAGGTACGAGTAGGTATAGCTATTTACATACGAGTACCGACTTCAGTACGGATATGATGGTCGTTCTTGGTCTACGTGACAGCGTGATAAAACGTTGTCCGTCACTTTCTATACCACGGTGTTAAAAAGTGACAGTTATTTTATCACGTGGATAAAGACGGATATTAAAAGCCATCCATAATACGCCGGCCGGTGTTAAGAAAATGAAGTGTTTATTTATTAGACC
Organism: Cydia splendana; assembly: GCF_910591565.1. Taxonomy (NCBI): domain Eukaryota; kingdom Metazoa; phylum Arthropoda; class Insecta; order Lepidoptera; family Tortricidae; genus Cydia; species Cydia splendana. Next base: position 327,976 of record NC_085978.1, on the reverse strand, counting down.
TAAGGATGCTGTGATTGCTGTAATGTAATAAAATATTGTAGAGCGGGGGTTGCCAACCTTTATTGCTTCAAGCATGCTCAACCCTCATTTGGTGCAAAAAAACCGTATCTTGTTTTGTATAGGTATCAGTATCAGTCAGGCAATCCAAAAATCAAAGGCCTTCTTGCTACAAAACCCGTTTTCCATACAGTGCACCTAGCTGTTATAGAGTTATTAAGTAATTTAACCTAGAATTTCAATAAAAAATTATCTTCGTCTGAGGTTTATAGATGTCTTCAATTAGCCAAGCCGGTGGCCGGTTCTGTCATAAAAGATCAAGGCCTTAACGGCATCATACCTCTTACTTTTACCAACCACTCGTGTTTTAATTACGCTACTGATTACATCAATGTTTCCTTTATTACAAAATCTGTCACATCTACGACTACCTAAGTGGCGATTCAAATCACACTCATAGTAGAAGAGCCGGCCGCAAAATTTTTAACCGACTTGATACCACGATGAAATGCACAATGGTTTCCCAGAAAAGTTATGCTAAGTCCGAATTCGATAGTCTGCCACGGCGGAACTTGCCGAAAGTACGAAAAAGAAGGCCACTTCCGGTGCGAAAAAAGGGGCTGATTTAACCCATCTGATACCGAGATAGTAGTTATGGCAGCAGTTAGAAATTTACATGTAGACACAGAAAAGCGAAGTCTGCCACTATTTTTTTTGCCGGAAGTGCTTGGCAGACGCTCTCAAAGGTGACCATCGGGACCCCTAAATTAACCCATCTGATACCACCATGAAACCAATGCCAGTCGGTAGGTATGATCTCTCATGTCAGGAATATATAAGTCTGCCAAGGCTTTTCCTGCCGAAACACCATGGCAGACGAGATTATGTAAGCAAGGTCGCCATCGGTTACCCTACACTAACCCATCTGATACCACCATGAAACCAATTCCATTCGGTAGGTATGAACCCCCATTTTAGGAATATATAAGTCTGCCAAGGTTTTTCCTGCCGAAACACCTTGGCAGACGAGATTATAAGCAAGATGACCATCGGTTACCGTACACTAACCCATCTGATACCGCCATGAAACCAATTCCAATCGGTAGGTATGAGCCCTCATTTCATGAATATATAAGTCTGCCAAGGCTTTTCCTGCCGAAACTCCTTGACAGACGAGATTATGTAAGCAACATCCGCATCCGTGGGACCGGTATACGTGATTACTGTAGGCTTATTTATTACTTTATGCTTTTACATATTTGTATATTATTATGTTATTAATGAAATATGTTTATAATTTATTAAACCTATACCTAATACATTGGGAATTCATTACCTGCTTACGGCAGTAGTAGGGAGTAGTGGGTGAGTTCTGGCTCACTTAGCCAGGCCAACAGTCCCTCCCCCTTTTTTTCCCTTGTTGAGGCCCTGCAACCTTACCTTGAACCCAACCTAATGTCATTGTAGCTCGAATCTAACCTAATCTATTTTTATTGCTTTTAGAAAATATTCTAATAACAATTATCTACTTTTGCAAAGTTAAATGTTGAATTCTTTATTTCGCAAAATGGAATTTTAATGTGACTATAATGTATGTGCAATCTACTTAGAAACTGGGTTTAGAAATATAAAAACACACATTTTATATAGGATAATAAGTTTATTCAAGTAATATTCTGAACATATGAGATATAGTAACATCATTACTTATTCTGTGTACAGTGGAGAAAACATGCAAGTTGACATTTTTCGTTTTAAAATAAAGATAAACTAAACAGTATTTGCCACAAACCGATGTTAAAAAACTTTGCAGTTGTTGGTTGGCATAATACCATCTCTTACAATTTCTCTTCATTAACATTTTATGATACCTTCCTGTTTTTATTTACTTAATTTAATTTTTTACTTTTTATGTGATCGGTACTTCATTTATTTTAGATTTTGGGCTAATATTAGTTTGTTAACAGACTTCCAAATCTCAAAGAAGGAGGTTATCAATTCGGTTGTATGTTTTTTTTATTTTTTATTTTTTTTATGTTTGTTACTCTATATCTCCGTCATTCCTGGACCGATTTTGAAAATTAGTTTTTTGATTGTATGTATATGCATACAGATTGGTTCCGTTTTTGTCAAAACCCAGTTCTGATGATGGGATCCATGAGGAATCGAGGGAACTCCTCAAATTTTAAACGCATACATATAGTGATTTTTGGGTTTTTATCATCAAATTGAGCATACACATTCAAAAAAGTGACATTTGATGAAGTGCAACTGCTGATGATGATCAGAACGGAACTCTTCAACGACGCATAGTTCACGTTTGGCGATTTGTCGTCTTCGTTATGTTTGTTAAGCAAGTCAAGTTTTTAAGCCACATTTTTGTCAAGCTCGAGTTCTGATGATGGGATCCATGAGGAATCGAGGGAACTCCTCAAATCTTAAAGGCATGCGTATAGACATTTTTGTATTTTCATCAGAAAATCAAGGATTTTCATTAAAAACTGGCGCATTTGATGAAGTGGAACTGCTGATGATGACCAGAACAGAACTCTTCAACCACGCATAGTTCACGTTTGGCGATTTTTCCTCTTCGTTATGTTTGTTAAGCAAGTCAAGTTTTAAAGCCACATTTTTGTCAAGCTCGAGTTCTAATGATGGGATCCATAAGGAATCGAGGGAACTCCTCAAATATTAAAGGCATAAGTATAGATTTTTTTTGTATTTTCATCATAAAATCAAGCATTTACATTAAAAACTGTCGCATTTGATGAAGTGGAACTGCTGATGATGACCAGAACAAAACTCTTCAACGACGCATAGTACACGTTTGGTGATTTCTAATTTCGATTTTGACTTGGACTGCGACCCGGACTCGGACCCAGAACCGGACTCATACCCGGATCCGGTTCCGACCCGGACTCGGACCCGGACTTGGAATCGAACTCGGACCCGGACTCGGACTCGGACACGGACTCGGACTAGGACCCGGACTCGGACTCGGACCCGGACTCGGAACCGGACTCGGAACCGGACTCGGACTCGGACCCGGACACGGACTCGGACACGGATTCGGACCCGGACTCGGACTCAGACTCGGACCCGGACTCGGACCCGGACCTTGACCCGGAAAACCACTATAATATATATTATATTATAATTCTCTTTATTTATTTTTCGTCTTACGTTAGGTTTGTTATAATATGAATATAAAAGTAAAATATAAAAACACTTACAAAACAATAAAAAATACATATAAACACATTATAAAAAACCTAACCTAGGGTGCCGCCGGCAGCGGGGCTTGGCCCAAGCTGCCGGTGGTCAGGGCCGCAGAGTGAGGAACCGACGTACTATACGCGCCGTGTCCAATATTACCGCCTTCTGCATCTGACCCTTGATCCAACCACCCAGCGAGAGTCTCTCTAGGTGATGGTCGAGACTCTTCGCTATGAGACCGTTCGCTGACACAACTATCGGAACAATGATCGTCGAGTCAACATCCCACATGGCGGTAATCTCGTGAGCTAAGTCTAGGTACTTGCTGGACTTGTCCTTCTCGGCCTTCACGAGATTCTCATCATGGGGGATGGTGACGTCGGCGAGCACGGCCCGGCGCTGCGATCGGTCTATCAGCACGATGTCAGGCTTATTGGCGACAATAGTCCTGTCGGTGATGATAGATCGATCCCAATAGAGCGTGGCACGACCATTCTCGAGAACAGGCGCAGGTAAGTACTTGTAGTACGGTACTTCGCGGTCCACAAGGCCGTATAGAAGAGCAAGTTGCTGGTGAATAATCCTGGCTACGAGATTATGTCTGTGCAAGTACTCACCGTTAGCAAGATGAGAACAACCGGAAATGATATGCCTGAGTGACTCTCCGGGACGGCGGCATGCCCGACAAATGTCGACCGTACCGTCCTTCAGGATATATTTCCGATAGTTGTTCGTCATCATCACTTCGTCCGCAATTGCACAGGCAAAACCCTCGGTTTCTCCGAAGAGGTCCCCGAATCGTAACCAGTTCACCGACGCGAGCAGGTCCACATCGGGTCCCGTGAGGGCCTTGTAGAACCGCCCGTGTAGCGCCTTACTCTCCCATGCCGCCTTGCGATCCGCAGTACTTAGTACCACAGGTTTGCGCCAGTTCTCGTTTGCCAAGGAGAGCGGCGTGAGGTTCCTGTCTACTGCCACCACATCACGATGCATCCCACACTCGTTGTTAAGGAAATAATTCCTGAGATTGTACACCTCGCGGTTGTGGAGATCCTTGGCGTTTAGGAAGCCTCGGCCTCCACACTTCCGTGGGATGTACAATCTCATAACTGACGAGCGTGGGTGTAGCATGCGATGTGTGGTGAGCAGTGACCGGACCCTCCGATCCAGGGCGTCCAGCTCGGTCTGAGTCCACCTTAGTATGCCAAAGGAGTATGTGAGAAGAGGCATTACCCAGGCGTTGAAGGCGCGCACTTTGTTGCCTCCTGACAAAAGACTGTTAAGGACTTTTGTGAGCCGACTGAAAAAGCGCTCCTTCACCGACCGTCTAATACCCTCGTCCTCAATACCCAACGACTGTGACATACCAAGGTATTTATAGGTCTCTGATTCAGAGATAGACCTGAAAGACATTGTCTCAGAAAGTTGTAAATTTGTTGAATTTACAACCTTCCCCTGCTGTACATGCATAACCGCACATTTATATTATAATTATTATTATTACACGTAAATTTGTTCACGAAGAAACCGTGTACCGACTCTTCATGCCATTTTTAATTTGCTGTTATTCTCTACAAATCGACACTAAAAGTATCAAAATATCAAAATATGGAGTTCCGTTTGAGAAAGAAGCAAAACAATTTTGTCTTTGACAGTAATTGAATTATTGTGTGATTTTGAAAGCTAGACAATTCAAGATTTATATTTTTACTCACAAAGACAACACAGAAATTCAATCTCAAATGTAAACCTTCGAACAATTTCCATACATTGACGACATCACTCAAAATTCTTCTTCAAGTCAGATGCCCGCTGGGGCTGCACCGGAGCACACGTATAATTCTTCAAATAAAAATGACAGCTTGATTTGACATTAAATCATATACGCACACGAGAAAGTATACCAGTAGATAAATTGTATTTCAAAAAATAGGGTACATAAATATCAGCTCGCGTCTCCTTTAAATTTGATTTGCTGTTATTTACGGGTCATAATGGTTGAAAACCTCAGTAAACTATCTTAAAACAATACGATTACAGTCGAATTTAAGTATTATGTTCCTTCAAATCAAAACTCGCTTAAAATGAAAAAAGTTTAAAGACTCATCCTTTACTGATTGGGATTAATTTTCATTTTGCGTCATTTTAAAAACGTATTTGACTTCTGTACGTCAATTAATTTTGATGACAATTGTAATCTTGTAATATATTATAGAACTTTTATCTTAAAATATTGCCTATTAACAGGAAGCGTTATGTAATTCGTATAAGTAATACCTGAATAGTGATGGGTAGGACATCAATTTAAAATGAGTTTGTATGAGTACCTCATTTTCTAAAATGAGGTGTTACAATGTCTTACTTCAAATGAGGTGAGGTACTAGCATATATTCAGCGTCGACTATTCCATTAACTCCAACGGCGACAAAAATATTTAATGTATATACATATTTATGTATTCATCACTTCCTTTATAAATAAATAAGTAGTAATATTTAATTGGAGTGCAATTCTGGAGGTTAAGAATAGAACTTTTAGGAGAAAGATAATTTTAGAATCAAACTAAGAACATAAAGTACCTAACTTAATTTGCTGCTTTTATGAAACTTGTTCTAATGTAGCTCTTTTTTATTGTTAGATTGTTTAGACTTCCTCCTTGCTACTTGATATAATTTTAAGTATAATAATCACTAGCGACCCGCCCCGGCTTCGCACGGGTTAGCAAATTATACACCTAAACCTTCCTCAAGAATCACTCTTTTGATAGGTGAAAACCACATGAAAATCCGTCCAGTAGTTTTTAAGTTTATCGCGAACATACAAACAAACCCACAAACAGACAGACGCGGCGGGGGACTTTGTTTTATAATATGTAGTGATATATTTCATAAGTACCTATTAACCATAAAACTACCACATTTTTAACAAACTAAGGAGAACAAATTCAATATTTTCACTAGTCATTATTATATAGAAGTGACTAACTTACCACCTCAGATAATTTAACAGTAATATCATCAATATGATAATAAACAAAGCACCATTCGCGCCTGCCGCACCGGCTACATTTACACTTCATTTTTTCATGCAAAGGGCACCAAGGAAGATCCGCGGGTATATTTACTGGCAAAAACTATGTCCATATTTTGTTATGATTATAAGAATTATCACTAGGTATTAGGTATTAGAGAACTAAAATTAGCTAGGTAGTGAACGAAGTACGAACAAAATAAATATAAATATGTCATAATCATAACTTGACAGTTCCAAGTCGTTTACAAAGAATGTTAATAAAAAGTATTGCAAATTCAAATCGGTATAATTTACATCTACATTTTTATTTTACCTATGAAAATTATACTTACTTTTTATTTAATAAACTTTAAACTTATTGAAATTATCATAAATTGTGTACGCTACCGTATTATATTTCAATAATATTTTAGTTACTTAAGGGATTTCTGTTTCTAAGCAAGCTTCGTAAATGCCCGCCTGGTATACAGAGGGCGTAACGCGAACCAAGTTCGTCATGTTGCCTCCCTGTCACACTTACGTACGAATTTACAAGTGCGACAGAGAAGCAACACGTCGAAATTCGTTTTGAGACTGATTTCTCGCGCCATTTTGACACGTAAGTTAGGATCAAAAAGGCGTAAGATGTATGAAAGCTTGCAGCGCTTACGCTTGTTGTCTTTCGTGTTTAATTTTTAACGTATTTTCGGTGGTGACGCGAGGCGATATTGAAGTACGGCGCGTGTCTGTCTCACTCCCTCTTTGGGTATTTCTAATTCATTGTTTCATTTTGAAAGGATTTCTGAGGTGTTCATGTCACAGAGAGGCGGTGAGCGGTACAAACTCAATGCTTTTCTCGGTGGACTTTTTGTCGTTGCAATAAGGTTTGTAGTTCGGCAGTTGACAGTGTGGACCATTACGTCCATTACTCGTTTCTTCATTTGAGTTTTGAGTGTCGGCGAGCGGGCGAGCACCTCGAGCGCCTCGCGCGATCCAGGGACTCTCTTGCGAGGTTATGAGGAGCGTATGAGTTTTGAAGGTCGCGAGTGAAATTGAAAGGATAAGAGTTTTTTTAAATTTGAAGTGTGTGAATGATTTGTGTGGCAAGAGGTGTTTGTGATGCGCGCGAGTAAATGAGTAAAATGAATAGAGGAGTGATGTAAGACATTTTTGCGGTATGAAGTACTGCGACAAATTAACAAAATGAGTGGTACAAATGAGGTGCCTCACGAGTGAGCGACTCAACACTATACCTGAAAGTCTTGTACCTAGATCTGTAATACCATGGATTGCGACGAATAAATGATTATGATTATGCCGTTCGTTCCGTCTATATGTATAATGCGTGTACGTGCTGTTCTCTGAAAATCTTTAAGAAAAAATAACGGCTAGACCAGCACGAAGTACTAGCGAGTTTTTGCGGCTTTGGAGACCGAGATAAAGCTTACAGGCCAATACCGCTGTGGCCTGGTTATTGTTATGTATACCTATGTATCGAATGTTTTAAAAAAAATTTACTATAAAAAGCAATGTTTTATTTCGATTAGGTCTACATTTTGTGCATATTGTATATCTGAAGTATTTTCGTACTAAACTTGAAACTTTCGTTGAAACTAAATAAAATAATTATTCCTAATATACAGTCACCTGCAATTTATGTCACACAACACACAACGAAGGCCGCAAAAATATCTGACACGATCTTATTTGTAGAACCATAAGAGCATGTCATATGTTTTTGCGGCCTTCGAAGAGTAGGTACCGGTCATTATCACCAACTTTGCCCGCATTTAAAAAAAAACACGAATTTCTCAAAAAAAAAAACAAATCGTAATTACTTTTTTTGCTCAGCACGTCCATTGTGATCAAACGCATCAGTTTATTTGAAGAAAAAATATTTTTATCGTGTTTTTACCCATTTTTTTTGCGTTTTAGAGGGTGGGCAAAGATATCCGGAGTTTTCGCCAACATTGCCCACGTCAATTTGGTATTCAAATACAGCTCGTATGATGATGATGTCTAAGGATCACTGGTTTTGGGCAATCCTACCATTCCCTGTTAATAACTTAGCGATAAGTGTAAAAACTTTTAAATAAATTTGCTGGGCAATGTTGCCTACCCGTTTTTGCTCATTTCCATATAAGGCTCGCCTAAGCATTTTACAAAGGCTAGGGTTGTCACTTTTGAGAAAATCTGTTACAGTAGTTTAATGGCCAAAAATATGATTTTTGCTGTGTTTTTCATTAGTTAACGGGATAAAACATCTAAGTAAAGGATAATAAGACAAATTAAATACAGTATATATTTATAAACTTAGTTTAGTGTACAAACATAACCTTATTTTACATGCGAAGTTGGGTAAATTAGATGAAAGTGACAACCCTAATCCGTTTTTGGTGGTGGGCAATGTTGGTATGGATGCCAAATCACCGGATTACTTTGCCCACCGCTAAAACTCGCTAAAAATTACAAATTAAAGATATCTTATTGATACTGTTTTAACACCCCCTGGCACTGATTAAAATAACCGACTTGGTTTCACATTACATCTCAAAACTTTTTGAAGTGAAAATTTCTTTAGCGGCGTGTAATAGTGCCCTTGCGGCCTATTTGCTGAATAAATGTTGAAGTTTGAAGTTTGCATGCCAAGTTTCGTGCTTTCTGCCGGATGGGACAGGATTTAGGATGGGTCAGACCAGGACCGCATTTTTGCAGGTTCATCTTTTATTAGCCAGACTCTACCTCCATACTAAATCGAGCTAAGGAGTCGCACTATAAAGAAATATTGAACATTTTCTTTCAAGTTGATATACAGGGTGTCCATGCATTAGGGTATTTATATTCAATATTCAATAATTTATTCATAAAATCAATACAATTTTACACGTCAATGGTATTTAGAACCAGTATACAAAGTATCATAACAAATTACGATTTTTTTACTTTGGAGCAACCTGTATGTGTTAGTAGCTCCTGAGGTAATAAATAGTATGACTAGATTTTGCCTCGTGCGCGGGGCCCGAGGGCCCCGCGGTCTTCTTGTAGTTTGTTGTTGGTGCTGTTGTTTTTGTTGTAGTAGTAGTAGTAGTAGTTTGTTTTCCAGAGGGAAAAAGAAATAAAGTTGTACTTTTGCTAGGACGAAAAGATCCGCGTGAAAGCACTACATTCCCGCAGCTCGGCCTGGCCTCGCGTGCTTGGGAACTCGTAAGGGACGCTCCGGGCCTTCGGCCCTACGCGGAGCTCGGCCTTCGTCCTTCGCTGGGTTTCGAAGCTCAGCGTCGGGCCTTCGGCCCGCCGCTTCGCTTATTAAAACAGTTGGGAGGGTTGGTTTTGCTTCGGGGCTTAAGCGGGAAGTTGGAGCTTAAACACGACCCAATAGGAAAAGTGTCTTAGACAAGCGAAACGGCGGGCCGAAGGCCGAAGGCCGTAGGCCAACTTCCCCCTCTCGTGTGACGCTTCGGGCCTTCGGCCCTACGCGGAGCTCGGCCTTCGGCCTTCGCGAGCCTCGACGCTTCGCCGTCGGGCCTTCGGCCCGCCGGCTTCGCTTATCAAGACAGTTGACTTTGTAGAACCCTTGGGGGAACTGCATTCACGCAGCTCGGCCTTCGGCCTCGCGTTTTGGGAGTCGGGGTGGAGGCTCCGGGCCTTCGGCCCTCCGCCGGGGTCGGCCTTCGGCCTCCCGGCCTGAAGCTCGCCCTTCGGGCTCGCTTAACACACTTTTTGTATAGGATTTTGCTTTGTTCGTCATTCCCGCAGCTCGGCCTTCGGCCTCGCCCAAAATTACTGGGGGCGGGGCACGCTTGGATATTCGGGGTGAAGCTCCGGGCCTGACGGCCCTACGCGGGGTCGGCCTTCGGCCTCCCGGCCTGAAGCGCGCCCTTCGGGCTCGCTTAACCTACTTGGAAATTTGAATTTTGCCCTTGTCGCCCGCCATTTTGGATTTTTCCAAAAATTTTTTTTACATGGTAATGCTGGGCCCCCTAGCTCGCCGCATGCCAAATCTCAGCGCACTCGGACCAACTTGAAAAATTAAAAAAAAAAGTCGGCCATTTTGAAATTTTTTAAATGCAGTTTGATTTGTTTCGGGGCCCTCTATGACATTTGGTCGAGCACCCCCCACTTACCTCGCACCGTTTAAAAGTTGCCATACAAAATTAAAATGACCATTATTTCCGCCATCTTGGATTTTTTCCAAAAAATTTTTTTTTCATAGGAATCTAGAGGCTTCTATCTCTCGCCATGCCAAATCTCAGCGCGCTCGGACCAACTTGAAAAAAAAAAAAAAAAAGTCGGCCCGTTTGAAAATTTTTAAATGCAGTTTATTTTGTCTCGGGGCCCTCTATGACATTTGGTCGAGCACCCCCCACCTATCTCGCACCGTTCAAAAGTTGCCATACAAAATAAAAGGGGCCATTTTTTCCGCCATCTTGGATTTTTTCGAAAATTTTTTTCCCATACGAATCTAGAGGACCCCGAGATTCCGTGACCAAAATTTCAGCGCGCTAGGACAAACTTGAAAAAATTAAAAAAAAAAGTCAGCCATTTTGAAAAAAAATGGCGGCGTCAAAAACTGCCAGGGTCCCTCTATGACATTTGGTCGAGCACCCCCCACCTACCTCCCACCGTTTGGCCGGGCCGTCGAACATTTTTCTGACCGGAAGCGGTAGGCCAAAAGTCGGAATTTTCTGAAGTCACGAGACCGCCCTCTATACGACCGTACCAAAGTCTAACACCCCACGAACCTCCTTCTGGGAGAACAATCATGTCAATTAATCAGTCGTGTTGCAGCTTTAAATAAGATTAATTATTAATTATTAAATTAAATTAAATTAATTAAAACTTTCTTCGACCGTTTTGATTATCTTTTTTATTTATGACATTAATAAGATTCTGACTTTTGACAAATGTCATCATTGCCGCACATTTTCAAACAAATTGTCAAAAGCACTGCCAATGATTAATACAGTATGTTTCTTTTTGTTGTCGATTATTGGAATTAACTTTTGTTTGATAATTTAATGTTTTATCTTTTGTTCTAATTAAAAAGAAATTACCGTTAGAGCATTTCTGAGAAGTAACCCTATGTGGGATTTCAGGGTTTGTCCAATGGCTAAGGTCACCCTGTATTTAAAAACGTAAACGTTAAAGTTTTTGGGATATATGTATAGTAGACTATTTATACTCCACATTGATACCATAAGAAGTTAATAAAACTGCCTGAAAGTTAGAGAGGACTATGGAGGAGATTACTGTTTACTAGCTTTTGACTTAACTCCTGGCCCCTGTTTCACCAACGTGACAGGTGCGACGAATTGTAAAATCACTGTTGCTGACGTCACAGGCATCCATGAACTACGGTTACCGCTTACCATCGGGCGGGCCGTATTCCTGTTTGCCACCATCATTGTATTATTAAAAAAAAACTTTATGATATCGGAAAAAAAAACAGATATTTCTCTTGCTAAGTTTATGACAATTGTCACAGAAACACTGCAATTGTCACGAAATTCCGACATATAACTCATTACCTGTCAAGAATTACCTACAATTCTTCTAGATCTTTGACAATTGTCAGAAACTTCACAGGAGAAATATCTGTTTTTTCCGATATAATAAAGTTTTTTTTTAATAATACAATGATGGTGGCAAACAGGAATACGGCCCGCCCGATGGTAAGTGGTAATCGTAGCCCATGGATGCCTGTGACGTCAGCGATAGTGATTTTACAATTCGTCGCACCTGTCACCGATGTGAAATTGGGGTCTGGCCTCTATTTCACTACGGTGGCAGGTGCGACACTTGTCGACATCACAGTTGGTACTGACGTTACAGGCCTCCATAGGCTACGGTAACCGCTTACCATCAGACGGGCGGTGTGCTTGTTTGCCACCAACATGTTAATAAAATAAAAACTCCATTATATCGCCAAATACTAAGTACTTATTTTGCGAAGCTAATGACAATTGTCACAAGAAACACGACAATTGTCGGTAATTCTTGACAGCAAATGAGTTCTGTGTAACACTATATGAGTAAAATGAATATAGGCGTGGAATCGAATGTATTTGCAGCCAACAAAATGCCAATGTTTGTTCAGCTACCTGTTCACCTGTTTAAATTGCTTATTATCAATTTAGATCCGGATTTTAAACCTGGCTGACATCGGATAGCCATTTATATTGATGTCAATGGTGTTGGTGAATATTTTAATTCATTCGGGCGAAAACCGGAAGGTTGGTTGGGTATCATAAAATGTTCATGGAGAGAAATTGTAAAGGCCCCAGTACACAATGGGCCATTGCCGGCCACTCCAAGGGACGCAGCCATGCGGTAGAATGAGATAGCAATATCATTTGCTCCCTCTAACGCATAAATGCGTCCCTTGGAATGGCCGGCGATGGCCCATTGTGTACTGGGGCCTTAAGATATGGTATTGTAATCAACAACTGCAAAGTTTTTTTTACATCGGTTTGTGGCAAATACTGTTTAGTTTATCTTTATTTTAAAACGAAAAATGTCAACTTGCATGTTTTCTCCACTGTACACAGAATAAGTAATGATGTTACTATATCTCATATGTTCAGAATATTACTTGAATAAACTTATTATCCTATATAAAATGTGTGTTTTTATATTTCTAAACCCAGTTTCTAAGTAGATTGCACATACATTATAGTCACATTAAAATTCCATTTTGCGAAATAAAGAATTCAACATTTAACTTTGCAAAAGTAGATAATTGTTATTAGAATATTTTCTAAAAGCAATAAAAATAGATTAGGTTAGATTCGAGCTACAATGACATTAGGTTGGGTTCAAGGTAAGGTTGCAGGGCCTCAACAAGGGAAAAAAAGGGGGAGGGACTGTTGGCCTGGCTAAGTGAGCCAGAACTCACCCACTACTCCCTACTACTGCCGTAAGCAGGTAATGAATTCCCAATGTATTAGGTATAGGTTTAATAAATTATAAATATATTTCATTAATAACATAATAATATACAAATATGTAAAAGCATAAAGTAATAAATAAGCCTACAGTAATCACGTATACCGGTCCCACGGATGCGGATGTTGCTTACATAATCTCGTCTGTCAAGGAGTTTCGGCAGGAAAGGCCTTGGCAGACTTAAAAATTTCCGAAATGAGGGTTCATACCTACCGACTGGAATTGGTTTCATGGAGGTATCAGATGGGTTAATGTAGGGTAACTGATGTACACCTTGCTAACATAATCTCGTCTGCCAAGGTGTTTCGGCAGGAAAAGCCTTGGCAGACTTATATATTCATGAAATGAGGGTTCATACCTACCGACTGGAATTGGTTTCATGGCGGTATCAGATGGGTTAGTGTACGGTAACCGATGGTCATCTTGCTTATAATCTCGTCTGCCAAGGTGTTTCGGCAGGAAAAACCTTGGCAGACTTATATATTCCTAAAATGGGGGTTCATACCTACCGAATGGAATTGGTTTCATGGTGGTATCAGATGGGTTAGTGTAGGGTAACCGATGGCGACCTTGCTTACATAATCTCGTCTGCCATGGTGTTTCGGCAGGAAAAGCCTTGGCAGACTTATATATTCCTGACATGAGAGTTCATACCTACCGACTGGCATTGGTTTCATGGTGGTATCAGATGGGTTAATTTAGGGGTCCCGATGGTCACCTTTGAGAGCGTCTGCCAAGCACTTCCGGCAAAAAAAATAGTGGCAGACTTCGCTTTTCTGTGTCTACATGTAAATTTCTAACTGCTGCCATAACTACTATCTCGGTATCAGATGGGTTAAATCAGCCCCTTTTTTCGCACCGGAAGTGGCCTTCTTTTTCGTACTTTCGGCAAGTTCCGCCGTGGCAGACTATCGAATTCGGACTTAGCATAACTTTTCTGGGAAACCATTGTGCATTTCATCGTGGTATCAAGTCGGTTAGAAATTTTGCGGCCGGCTCTTCTACCATCAAGGGTAACCCAATATGTTAAAATCTGCCAAAGTACCTAACTAAGTATTTCAACTGCAGTGCATGGTAAAAAAGTGGCGTAAAGTAGTTAGATCCACTCAGACGTACAAAATCAATGCGTTCCTTCAAAGTTCAAATATTACGGTTCAGTGTCCAAAATGGCAAAATTCTCCTCAATTTTTGTCAGTCCGTATACTCCGTATATCGCAAGAATTTTCCTCGTATTTTTCAGAATACCAATGGGCGTTATGTTGGTCCCTCCCCGGCTGCTGGCGGGCGCTGCGGGCTCCGCCGCCGGCCGTGTCCGCCGCCGGCGACCTGCGGGTCTTCGACGGGGTCCGGGTGTTCTGCATGATGTGCGTCATCATTGAACACGTGTGCTGGCTGAGCACCATCTCTTATCTTACTGATATACGGTATTTTGAGACGGTGAGTACAGATAGATCATTCTTTATTCATACTCATACTTTCGCTGTGGGCGTCGGTGATAAAAGTGAGAGGTATTGGAACACCATCGCTTATGTAGCTGATACACGGTTTTAAGATTCTGTTTGGGGTTGTTAGAATTGTCCCGATGAATTTTAGTTGCCTGTGAAAAGAAAAGTACATTCAGCGATAAAATCTTGTACAAAAATTTAAATTTTAGCCAAAAACTTATTTTCAATAATATTGCAGATCCGCCGCTCCGGCGACGCGATCCTCCTGGGCAACTCGACGCTGGTAGTGCAGGTGTTCTTCCTGATGGCCAGCTTCCTGCTGGCGCACAAG